>NW_015625590.1:1696760-1703315 GCF_001515625.1 Sinocyclocheilus rhinocerous | reverse complement strand
CATCAAAATCACCCTTTTACTCACGCATTTATAACTGCATATCAATGATTTATAATGCATTTGTAAGTGATTTATTAGTCATTTATTAACACCTTTATAAACCCTTTATAAAGGGAACCTTAATGTAAAGTGTTACCGAAAAGTAGTTTTAATGATCTGGTTGAACTTTGTATTAGTGTTGTTCATTTGATTTTTAATTTCATTTTAATGACTCTAAATGTTGTGGTGAACCGAGTAAAAACTAAAAAAACATTTTTCTTGCACCTTGAATACATGTACGTGTCCATATGTTAGTCATTATTTAAAAAAAAAAAAAGTATATATTTTTAATAATAGTATACAGTATGCTATGTATATATTGGTTCATTGAACTGTATCAGAAAGTGGAATAGATGAGGTGACCGTTTCTCTCTTAACAAGTGCTCTGAGACAGTTTCACTGGCAGGTTATATATTGAGCCTATTTACAGAGCAGTTGAATTGAGGAGGGTATTTTTAGAAGTCACTTTTCTTTTCCCCTTTCTCTCTCCCTTTCTCGCTCTCCCAAAACCCTGTGGCATCCTCTTTTTGGCTCCTGTTAGACTGTTGATTTAGTGATATGGACAAAGGATTAATGCATTTAAAAACCCCAGAGGAGCACAGGTTGCTTTAATGGAGGAAGTGATATCAAAAGCTCCCAGCACCAGCCCCACTTAAGGCCCCTGTGGTGGTCTGCTGAGACTCCTCCAGAGTCTAGGAGTTTGTTTAGGCAGAAGAGGGCTTCTTCAGGACTTTTTGGATGTGGTAAACCTCCAAAAATGAACAACTGTCCAATTTGTCCATAGGCAAATAGACACAAGCTGCTCTCAGAGTCATGCTGGAGGCAAAAAACGTACTCAGACTCAGTACGGGTGATGGAAGGTATCGCTGATTTGAGAATGAATTAGATTTATTCAGACAGTTGGAAAGAGGGATTACGTATAAACAGGTTTGTTTTTTATTCTCTGATGTGGTCTGTTCTCTTGCTGCTACTTGTTTTCTTGGTTTGTTTTAGAGTTATTTGATTTGTAAAGTCAAAAAATACCATTGCATGGTAATACTATAGTAAAAGTAATGCTATTTATAATAGTGAAGATGCCACAGTCGCCCAAATATGATGATCCTACTGTGTGGGTCCCCATTTCTAAATTATAACAACAGCTATTAAAATTTCATGTAGCATTTACTTTGAAGTCATTTTCTCTCGGAAATGCTGTAGCTACACTGAATTTTTTAAAATTAATTTTCACTCAGAGTTTGCTAGTAAATTTCACAAATAATTACGAAGAAACGGCAAGTAACAAATTGAATTGTAAAATAGAAAGACTGAAATATTCAGTAAAACATTTGAATAATCTTTACAACTTCAAAATTAAATTGGAAAATATTTTTGTACAGTGTAGTAAATTTGGAATTTAACAGAAATCGCGGGTAACATTAAACTAAATGTAATTTTTTTATGGTGTATATATTTACATGTATAAAAAACCCATTTATGCTGTAAAATAAATTTTAAAAATATGTTAAAATATTATCTGGAAAATATTGACATTGTGTTAACTTGACACTTCATCTATTATTTTATTTTATTTTTTATTATTTTATTTTATTATTTTATTTTATTTTATTCCTTAGTCTAAGCACAGTATTATGAACTTGGTGGAGAATGCTTAAAAAAGTTAAAACTGTGTTTTTAGCTTTATTCTGTGGAAAATTAATGATTAACATGCATAAATGTATAAAATTTTGTCCTGACTGCTTTACTGCTACTCTCGTCCTGCTGAGAGTTATTATCCTGCGCTGCTGCTATAGGATGTCAGCCCTTGAGCAGTTGCCATAGTAGCGAGGCAAGTCTTGCTAATGTGTAATGGTGACTGAATGGCTTTATTAATTGAGTTATTGATTGTCTATAGACAGTGGGCAAAATCTCAGGTAGAGTAAAATGAAGAACAGGTGCAAAGAGTCAAGGGCCAACTGGTTTGAGTTTGTAGAGGTTTATAAATAAGCCAGAAGTGAATATTGAGTCATTAAGTGATCATAGAACGGTTGACAACTGCTATTTTTTTGTTGTTGTCGGAACTAGTTATTGAACAGTCTGTTAAGAAGGAATACGTTTGAATTTGATCAAATAAAAATCATAACACATTGTCCTAGCACAATACCATATTCCTCTACTTTAATACATTGTTTACAAAAGTTAAAAAAGAAAAAAAATCAAAGAAAAAAGACTGAATGCTTTAACTGAGCCCTATTGAGCGACTTTTGTGTGCCGCTCTAATACTTGTTAGCACAGCAGAGACTAAAAGCCGAGGATTTTAACAGAACTCAGTATCGATTGTTTCTTTATGTGTTAAAGTGTTCTGTTTCAGCAGCAGTTATTTCTTAATTAAATTTCCATATGGAGTTCATCAAAATTACCTTTGTACAAGTCATTTTCATTTGTGAGTGTGTTAGTTTGTGTTCACAATGTGTGTGTGTCTGAATAAGTCTATGCGGTACACTATGTTTGGGACACTGGCCGCTGTCCACATTTCTCACTTTCTATAAATAGACTCAACATATCATCGTACAACAGAAAGCAGCACTCTGACCACTCTAACTGCTATCTGAGGAAAAAACATCCTTAAAAGACACTGGTATTGCTTCCTATAATCCCTTGCTGGAAGAAGAATGATAAAAGACTACCTCAGCATGTGGACTGTCAGTTTAGCCGACAAGCAGAGCTTTGACGCTGTCATAATAATCATGTAACCATAGCTTATAGAAATTGTTTAGGCCACGGACTCAGATGAGCATAATGTATCTGTAAAACAATGAACCTGACAGGAGTGTATTAAATTAGTTTATGCGAGCAGAACAAATACACACTGCCATTGGTAAGTAACAATCTAATTAGCTGAATATTAAGTCCATTACTGCAGTGATGTGGCTGCAGTTTGTCATTTGAAATTATCAAAGCGGGAATGATCAAGTTCATTATTGGTTTTCATGGGGCAAAAATAACATTTATAATTAGGATTTAATTGTCAACCCTCTGGCAGTATGTCCTTTCCTCCTGTCTAGTGTCATCTCCTATCCTATTTAATTAGTAAGTGATTGTAATGTGGTGTTTTGGGTTTTGTCATGTTCATGTTTTCATGTCTTTTATTTTGTAGTTTGATTCCTGCTGTTAGTGTGTACATTAATGAGGAAAAAAAAATTTACTTAAATGATTTTAGCAAATGGCTGCAATATAACAAAGAGTGAAAAATTTAAGGGGGTCTGAATACTTTCCGTACCCACTGTATATTTTTGTTGTTAAAAACTGTAATAATTTTTATTTTTATTTTTTTGATGAATAGAAAGTCGAGCATTTTTTCTAAAATAAATCTTTTGTAACATTATAAATGTACATACTGACACTTTTTGATCAATTTAATGCAATGAAAACAATATTATTTGTTAAAAAAAAAACTTTTGAGTTGAAATGATTTTATAATGTGAGAAGAAAGAGACCACAGAGTGATACGAGATCATATTTATTTAGGAAATTGGTCCCCGCCTAATATTTCGACCAATCAGAATCAAGACGGCTGTGTTTCAGTTCTCTACTTTCAGTACTCAGTCTGTATGTTGTCTTTCTCTCTTTGGAGTGTAATCAAAGCATGAGGCATGTTGCCGGAACATTAGATAATCATAATCACTGGGCAGATGTGATTAGTATTGAATCAGTCCTAATTAAAGAGGCAGATATACAGCCTTGTGATGAAACTGTGGACTCGAAATGAGGGGAGACAGCATGTGCTGGACAACTAGAGATATCGCAGCTTCCCAGTTCTCCCTATGAGCTGATAAGATTATAATGAACCCATAAGTGTGATTTACTGTGTTTGTTAATTGTGTTTCTGGCCTGCTGTAAGGCTTTATTTCTTAAGTAAGCATCGAAAAGCAGTACCAGGAAAAAGTTTCATATAGCTTTCAAATAATCCTATTTATAAGTCTTCATCTTTCCATTGTGCACGGCACAGCAAACCTCTCAGTTCTCGTATACATTCTATGAATTTAAACACTTGAAATCTTGATCACAGTTTGTTCTTGTGCAATGAATTAAGCCTTCATTCAGTCTTAGGAAGGAATAGTTCACCTAAAAATGAAACTTTGCTTAAAATGTACTCGTCTTCAGTTCATCCAAGATGTAGTTGAGTTTGTTTCTTTATCTGAACAGATTTGGAGAAATCACCAATGGATCCTCTGTAGTGAATGGGTGCCGTCAGAATGAGAGTGCAAACAGCTGATAAAAACATCACAATAATCCACAAGTAATCCATATGACTCCAGTCTTTCAATTAACATCATGTTAAGTGAAAAGCTGCATGTATGTAAGAAACAAAGAGAAAGGAAAAAATGAAATCGCATCATATGACCCCTTTAAGATGTTTTAACTTTTAAACTGTCAATTCAGACCAAAATACCAGTCTATAATCCATTATAATGCTTGCTCCAGTGGATAAAGGCCCTCTTCTTTTGTCCAAAATCCACCGACATATTTCTTTAGAACTGTTTTGGACTGTCTCTACTTAAACGGTGCTTGATCTTGTACTTGTCTTTTATCCGAATATGAAGGTAAAAACATCTTGATGGATTCGTTTCTTAAAAACATGCTGCTTTTTGCTTCGCAATATGTTACTTAATAGACTGGCATTGTGTGGATTACTTGTGGATTACTGTTATATTTTTATCAGCTGTTCAGACTCATTCTGACGGCACCCATTCCCTGCAGAGGATCCATTCGTGATGTAATGCTAGATTTCTCCAAATCTGTTCTAATGAAGAAACAAACTCATCTACATCCTGTGGGTGGACCCATCCCTTCATGCTAAGTGAGAGTGATGTAGTCAATGATGCAGTTACATCAGCAATGAATGTGATTAGACGGTCAAAATGCTGATCACACTCCCTTTAGCAAAACACATTACATTGTGTCTCTAAAGCAGGGGTGTCAAACTCAATTCCTGGAGAGCCGGAGCCCTGCAGAGTTTTGTTCCAACCCTGCTCCAACACACATATCATGTCGTTTTCAAATAAGCCTGAAGGACTTGATTAGTTGGATAAGGTGTGTTTAATTAGGGTTGAATCTAAACTAAAGCGCCGACCCTCCAGGAATAGAGTTTGACACCCCTGCTCTAAAGCCACAGTGGTTTCAGACTGCATATGAATGCAGTGCATATGTATTCCAGTGCCCATATTAACAGATTACAGCATTTTGGTCCATTTTGGTACCTTAAAAGTACATATTAGTACTTAAAGTGTACATAGAACCTAATAGGTACAAAGGTGTACCTTTTGAAAAGGTACCGCCCCAGTGACAGCTGTTGTACCTTTATTTCTGAGAGTGCATGTTGGCATCTGCCTAATTGGATGAATCTGTGCCAAAATACTTTAGACTTGGACTGACCCCACAACCTTTGACATCAGCCTCTACTGTTATCCATCTGTTTGCCTCTTGACTTTAGACCCGCACCGGCAGCTGGCATTGTTCTGGTGACCCAGCTGGGAAAAAGATGTGATTTCAGTATAGAGGTGAATTTGAACATGATTGGCCATTTTCATCAAGAATCGTGGTGTTCTGGAGCATGTACCTCAAGCAACTGCAGTCATGGCTAGATGTAATAGATGTTTACTCAGTGTTTCTTATTATGAATGGAAAGACTAGCAGCCAGACACACACTCACATTTGGCTTTTGGGCTAATTGAACTGTTTCTGTGTGCTGGATGTATTTTGGAAAGGAAAAAAGGGAGTATGTGCATTAACAAAGTGCATTAACATTGACTTTGTCCCTCCACCTAATGTGATATTTTAGTAATGTCCAGATAACCTACTCATGCTGAAACTCTCTAGAGAATAAAACCGAAAATTTGCTTTGTCGCTGCACTGGATGATTCATTCATAATTTACAGTAAGGTCCTAAGAGATGATTTGTAAAAAATAGTTTTATTCTGCGTCATTTATATTTTACTTTTTTTGGGGTTAAAAAATAGGATTTAAAATACCAGATTGTCATGAGGACTCTTTGGACTAAATCTAGTTATGTCTCCACCAGGGCCGTCCTTAGCTGACGCGGGGCCCGGTGCGAGGTAGGGAGCAGGGCCCCCCTCGCAGGGGCGTGTCTAGAGGGGTGGCAGGGTCCCCCCTCAAACTATGCTTGGCCCCCCCTTGTGCCCCCCCAACAGCACAGACTGATCAGAGTATAATATCTGCGGTGCGGGAGCAATTCGGGTGCATTTAAAATTCCACGCGCTGCCTCTGATGTCATGCGCTAATGAGCAGCGTAGCGCCGCTTGAAGTAGAACACACCTACTCACTGTCTGGTTCGCTGCCAATTATTTCCCGTATTTACAACGCAATTGGATTAGAGTGCTGTCAATTTCACAGCTCAAACAGGAGAAGCACGATTTTGCAGGCTGCAGACCACGTCTCCGTTCATTTAAGTATTAAATTATAATTATAGGCATATATATATATATATATATATATATATATTGAAAGCTCTTTAGAGTT
>NW_015625590.1:1687601-1696663 GCF_001515625.1 Sinocyclocheilus rhinocerous | reverse complement strand
TGAAAAATGGGGGCAAAAACAAAAGTGTTGCGTTTATAATTTTGTTCAGTGTATATATTGAAATTCGTTAATGTATGTTGAAAGCTCCTTAGAGTTTGTGCATAGTTGTGTTATTCAGCCGCGATGCACCAGCACCGCTTAAAATAGAAATCATTATGTTACGTTTCTTCCTGTTGTTTCAGAGATTAAAGGCACAATCACTTTCCCAAATAGTCTGCAGTAACGTGGTAAACGCTAAAATGTGGGGGTTTAATAATGTTAGCGTTCTGACACTTGGAATTATAAGATGTAGAATAGTAAACACCTGTTTATACTGAATAAACAAATGTTTTTGCGTGGTAGTCTTATATATTTTTTATTATTTATTTATGTCCAAGAACAGCTTCACATTTAAATGATTTTGTCTTTAATCAGATGAGAATATGGCTTTTACTATTTGTGTAATATTGATAATTAAGTTAGAGGGTTGTTTTACGGTCCCCCTCAGTCCGTTCGCCGCGGGGCCCGGTGCGACCGCACCAGTTGCTCCCCCCTAAGGATGGCCCTGTTCTCCGCAGTCAAAATGCATTACTTTGCAAATGCATATTACTCCACAAAACACACAGTGTGGTCAGCATGGCATGTTTATTGTGGTATTATTTTGATATAAATACTAAATATTATGTATAAATATTGTCAGTAAATATGTAATTGGTTCCATCTTGTCAGATTGAAATGACTTTCTTTTATCTTTCACTGAAACCTTCACAGCCTCATATATGTATTGTCAGATCTTCCTGTGTTCAATCTTTTTGGAGTTTAATGACCCTCAGAGGTGTAATGTAAGGAAAGATTTTAATGGACCCTCACTTGAGACTGTCTGCAAGGAGCTTCATTTCTAGACCAGAGTTTGTCTGCCTGACTAATTTTAACCTCTGATTCCAAGTAGCCCCTCTCTCATTTGTCTTTGGCTGAAAGAACTGCTTTTAAAATGCGATCATGTTCCTGCTTGGAGCTTTACACCTTACTTTACGCTTCGTCCCCCCTCCTTTACCCCTCTCCTCTCTACGTCTTTTTTTACAGCAGCACCTACAGCAGTTTGTCTGCAGGGCTGGCTGCCCTGAGTAGTTCTTGTTATGTCTCTGTGCAGATACCGAAGCAAACAAAAGAATTGTTGTTATTGAGTTTTTCTATCCTGTAGTCTTTCACCTTAGTCTCTTAGTCTTCTTTTTTTCCCAAAGGGTACCTACTGCACTGACCCCCTGCCCTCGTGTGTGCGTGTTTGTGTACATCTACGACTGAGGGCCAGTCTTTTGTTTTAGTGCAAAACTACCATATCTTGGTCTTCAGTTATTTTGAGGGAACCAAATCTCTGAAATATTCTACATTTTGAGACCTGCTTACTAAACATAGAGTATTAGATGATTAACGAAAATGTAAATGGGTCATGTGACACTCATTTTTTTCTTCCAATCTGTTTATCAATTTATTTGAAAATCCATAAATAATACTACAAATAACTAACTTATTGATTTATTATTATTGTTGTTGTTGTGTTCGGTTAGGATTTTATTTATTGATTATGGTATTACCTTGACATTTCTGACTTTACATCCCCTGAAAAAACATAACAATAATAATTTTTACAAAAAAAAAAAAACATGTTCATCATAGAAGAGGTCAAGTTTTTGTATGGATAAACATTATGTCTAATGACATTACATTTTGAAAAAAAAAAAGAGTATCACATGACCATTTATATTTTTATTAATTATTTAATATGTTTATTAGGCAATCTCAAAATGTAGATGATATGTATGTATTTATTTATTTGGGGAAAATATTTGAACACTGCATTAATATTTAAAATAAAATGTTTGTCTGCAATATTAAAGTAATTTGGTGCAACCAAATGCAGAAAAAAGGTATAAAAGTTTTTTACCATATTAAACCTACATAAGAGAGTGCATTTCTAAGAACTTGGGACATGTCTTCTAAAGTATATTTTTTCTTTAAACTATTTTATTTTTTTTTTTAATCATTTTTTATAGTGGTGAAACTTATTTACACAAATATGCTAAGAAAAAAAGCAATTGTCAATGCAAAGTCTCCTAATAGATAAATGATAGAAATATTTAATGACTTCTACCATGACTTCTACTGTAATGACTGCTGACCATTTGCCTGGCCACGCAATCACACACACACACACACACACACACACACACACACACACACACACACACACAAAAACAAACAAACACCGCTCTATTAGCTGCTGTTAGCTGAAATCTGCTGCATTCATCTCCCAGGCACACCTTTGTACTGAATTAACCTCTATTAGCTGTGATAGCATGAGAAAGTGAGAATGCCCTTTGTAGCATGCCATATAAAATGACCCTCCTTTCACTACAAAAATGTCAGCATGCTCTTACATAATGCTTCTAACTGATTTAGACATGCACATTAACCTGCGGTACTGTCTGTGAAGGTTCATGCGGTGTGTTTGAGGTAAAGCTCTTCATTCAAGGTTACCTCTAAATGTAATGGTAATTCATTTGGACTGAGAAATCCATTTTCTTCAGAGCATTAAGGTCCCACTGAGTTCACATGGTATCGCTATCTCTTTATATTTGAAACAGCCTCGAGAGGGACTGGAAAGATTTTCTGTCTTGTTTAAAAGTGGTACACTGAGTTCAGAGATGGATTGTGTGGCGTGAGCAGTCGGTGTCACCTTGAAAAGAGACCCACTTGCCGAAAAATCAGAGGAGGGAGAGATTAGTGTTTATGCAGGGAGGGAGGATGTGAGGCCGAGGCATCAGGTGTGATATTAAGATGAGAAGACATGAAGTCGAACCCAGAGGTCATGATCCTGTTAGCCAGTGCTTTAATTATAAAAATTGTTTTTCATAAGGACTGATTAAATGTCTGAGGCACAGAGCACTTGTTGAAAAATCATACTTGAAATTTAGTAAGGTCTCCAGGCTTTTGCATAGTTATTACCTGTTGTTGGAGGATTTGAGGATTTATAAATAGCTTAAATAGGATGTGCCTTTCTTGTGAGCAGCTGTTGTAAATTCAGTAAAGTATTTTTTTAAGAACTTATTTCACAATGAAACATAACAATGATCAAAATCAACAGTAAAGACATTTATAATGTTACAAAAATTATTACAAATAAATGCTGTTCTTTCAACTTTCTGTATCACCATTTCCACAAATATTGTAAGCAGCACAACTGTTTTCAACATTGAAAATAATTCTAAATATTTTTATTCCAAATCAGCATATTAGAATGATTTCTGAAGGATCATGTGACACTGAAGACTGGAATAATGCTGCAGAAAATTCAGCTTTGCCATCACAGAAATAAATAACATTTTAAAATATATTATAATGTAAAACAGTTATTTTAAATTGAAATAATATTTCACAATATTGTTGTTTTTACTGTGCATTTTTGATCAAATAAATGAACTTTTGGTGAGCGTAAGATGCTTCTATTAAAAAAACATTTTTAAAAACATTTACCGACCCCAAATTTTTGAACAGTAGTATATATATATAAATAAAAATAGACAGTTAGCACCACATAAACTTACAAAAAATTTGTATATCTAATATTAGTTTTGTATTGTACAAATAAATTTGTTATTGAAAAACTCACATAACAAGTTTTCAGTTCCAACTTTGTCCTTAGACTACACCGAATCACTTTAAACATAGCAAAGAAATGTCTGCAGAACACTCGTTAACACATCACAATGTACTGTACCTCACTTCAGGTTTAACTATTCTTGTGGGGACATTTGGTCCAAACATTGCAGCCAAAACCTGGCACACAAACACACACTCACCCACTCAAAACACTCCCACAATGTGCAAATACTTCATTAACAACTGTGTTTGAGAGTAAACACAATACATTTAGTAAGGACATATTAATCGGTATGTGTACTTGTCCTTTAAGATATATAATTATGTGTTGTTCAAACAGTTGGTGGCCACTCCCAATGTAAACCCAGTGTCTAAAGAAGAAAAGAGGAAAGGGAGGAAAGCAAGTGTGCAGACTTGATAAGCTCTTGTGAACTGTGGTTCGAACAGCCGTAGGTCAAATACAAAGCAGAACTACAAAACACTCATAAGTACAGACATACTGGTAAGACCAGTTTTAGGGTGTAGAGCTAGAAAACAGTGCCAAGCGGACTTGGTCATCCTCTTCCTGTTTTGTGCTGCTGAAAGTGTTTGCATAGAGGAGCACAGCTGATCAGAGGAGAGAGGTATGATCGCCCGTGTGACGGGGGGAAACAGAATGTGAGAGGAATTAGATTCGCTTTGTGTTTATTGCAGGATGGGGGTATTGATGAGGCTTGTTAGTGTGTATTTGACGCAGCACAGACCTCCTGCACCACTGCAGTTCATTCATTCATTCTAGTACGTCTGAGTCTTTTATGTTATATCAGTTTATCAGTCCTGGACAGAGTCCCAGATGCACATTTTATTACACACTGCCTCTATATCTGTCTCTTTATACCTATAACTACTTGCATATTCAAGTAAATAGTAATAGTTTAAAGTGTTTATATTAAAGAAATGGCAGCATTTTACAGTAGGGTTCAGTTTGTTAACATTTGCTATTTATTATAATGAACTAACAATAAACAGCATTTTTTTACAGCATTTGTTAATCCAAGTTATGTTAAAGGACTATTTTGGATACAAGTTAATTGTCAGCATTTGTGCATAATGTTGATTACCACAAAAAATATTTCAACATGTCCCTCAAGATAGAGCAAAAATAGATGTTACAGAGTCATTTACAATGAAAGTAAATGGGCTAATATGTGAATGATTTAAAAGCAGAAATATGAGGCTTATAATTTTATAAAAGCACTTACATGAATTCTTCTGCCAACGTGTGTATTATTTGAGCTGTAAAGTTTTTCTTCTCATTTCAGCTGTCATTTTAGTGTTTTAAGAGTGTGTTGTCATGTCATCAAAGTTGTAAAATTGAATATAACTTTACTCAGAAAAGTGATTTTTTTCCCCACACTAAAATCGTGTTAATACACATGCTTTTCTTGCCTTGTGGCTATACTATTGAAAAAGTATTTTAATGTTTACAGATTGGCCCCATTCACTTCCATTTTAGGATTTTTGGCTTTTTTTTCTTCTTTTTTTTAAAATATACTATTGTTCATTGTTCATTTCTGGTGTAATGTTAACTTGTGTAACTAGAAATGTTCAAATGTATTAGTATATGTAGAAATTAACTTGATAGTTACTGTAATACTTAATATTTTCACTCAGAAATTTCACAAAGAATTACAAAGAAACGGCAATTAACAGACTGAATTAAATGTGAAATTTGAAGTAGAAAGATTGAAATAGTATTTTCTTGTAAAACATGCTCCAATAATATTTGTTTTATTTACAACTTTGATAATTATTATTATTATTATTATTTTTTTTACAGTGATGGTGTTTTATCTAATATCAGGGACTTTTTATGTCTACAGCAGAATATTTTGATGTATTGTGTGCTTCATTGTAATTTGGTTGGAGCTGCAAAAATCCAGGATAGGATGCTAATCTTGTCTGAGACAATAATGGAACTAAAAGGTTGTGGTGGGAGATATGCTCCATCTCTTTATAACCTTACTATGACACTGCAGGCATAATTTAAGACTTATGTAAATTTTTTATCATGTAGCTCTTATGTTTTTATATTTGATTTGATGTGCTCATGCAAACAGCTTCAGGCACTTGACTGCTGACTCATGTGAGATTTGTCAATATTCAATATATAATCAAAAAAGGTCAAAGGTCATTGCAAAACTTTCAAAGCCTTTCCAAAAATATACACATCCATTCGCCTTGTTCCTTCTTCTACTATGTGTTCCTCTTTAGTAGGAGTTTAAGGAGTTACCCTTTAAGGAGTTACCCTCATGTGTCCTATTGATGTTGTGGTCTCAGTTCCTCGAGGTTATTTGGGCAAATATGGCTTAGCTGGGCTTTACTCTGTTGACTTTGTGAAGTGAGTTGCCCTTGGATCCATGACAGGTTAAACATTAACCAATCTGGTTTTGCACTTGCATCTGTTACACTCCGTCCGATCATAGGAATATCCTTAAACCCAGGGGATCTATTTTGAACAAATATCAGATGTTTTTCTGGTCGACTGCCTCTTAACTATAGCAGGGGTGCTTTGTCAAGGTAAGAGACTCTGCGTGTAGTAGAAATATTGTGCAAAGTTATCAAGAATAGTTGAGAGTTGTTTTATTATAAGCCCTTCAGGTCCAGACTACAAATTGTGCTTTAAACCTCTATTGCATTTCTTAAATAACTAATAATTAAGCCCTAATGGTTGCACAGCCCATAAATTAAATGCAGCTGTAAAGGTTCAGTAAGTTTGATTTAGAGTGAGGAAGTATTATGGTTTGTTAAGTCTGCATCGAGAAAGAGTCATTTGATGTCATTCACAATTCATTGAGCATATCTTGACCCATATCACATTCCATATTTATGATATAGCGCTACAAATGTGCAGTTGATTGCGGAGAAGTCTGTAGTTGTTGACTTGGTTTTAGATATGATCAGACTGTGGGAGTTGGGTGTGTAGGCTTGAGAGTCCAATATACATTGGCACATCTTTAATATGTTTTAAAATGCATCCCAGAATGCACCTCATGTTCACTGAGGGAATGTCTAGAGTGAGGAGAGCTGGAATCTAGACAAAGGGGGGAATTAAATGAAATATAAGACTGAAATGTAAGATTTGCTTTGTTTTCAAAATAATACTAAAGTCATTTAGCATATTTTTGTATTTTTAAAGTTTAAAGTTTAGCATTTTAAAAGTATATTTTAGTATTTTTAAAGTAATTTAGTTATTTCGTTTGTCTAATAGCTGTAAAAAAATCTTATTTTTTTTATTTAATTTAATTTTATTGTTATTTTATTGTGTATTTTATTTTACATTTTTTATATATTTTTTCTTACGTGCAATTGAGCATGCTCATTTTACCCATTTTTACTTGTAGATTATCTTGTTAGTGTTCACTTAATGTTAATCTTTAAATCTAATCATTCAATAACTCTGTTAAATGTAATATTCCAAATCTCAAAGTAAATATCCACATTTTCATAAAACAATCTAATGATTTTGGTTTTTGCTGTGCTTTTTTATTATTTATGTAGAAAAAATGTATATAATTTTAATCTGCCATTTATCTGTTATCAACCATAAAATGAAAATAATTATTGAATTCTTAGTATTGGTCATAATTTTAACAACGGTGCAAGTTTTGATGCCTTTATTATTATTTTACAATATAGAAAATAGTAATAAGTAAAAATAAGTTGCCAAAATGTATTAACCTCTGTTTCTTTATTGATTCTAAAATTTCCAGATAATGATTAAAAAAAGTGGTTTGATGTAAATATCACCACAAAACCACAAATCTCAATTTATGTTTCTTTTCTAGTCGGCAGAGTTCTTCGACATGCTGGAAAAGATGCAGGTAAGATTCCTTCCATCATTCAGATGATCTTATAAGCGCATGTCCTTCTTTAGAATAAGATTCCTCTAATAACGGTATTCCTCAAATAACTTTGTACTTTAGCTGAAGAGCATTGTATAATAATATAATAATTACTGCATGTTTTTTTTTGCCCCTGAGTTTTGGCTAAGTGTTCTCTCTCCAGTGACCAGTCCTCCATTACTCTGAATGAATAATTACACATTCCAGCTCATTTCAAATTGATATAGCCAGCACTTTTCTCTGTGGTGGGTCTTTGGGTTGGGGTTTGGTAGGAGCCCCACAGGGGCGTGAGACTGGGAACAGGACATACTGACCTGTTATATAACAGCAGCATGATGGTGTTGTTGTCTGTGAGAGTGTGTAGACGAGGGCTAAAGATCAGCTGATCAATACTGTGTTGAGGCAGGAGTGCAGTACCTCAGTCGGGTGGTTTTAAAGCTTCTTGTGCAGACCTCAGTATGAGTGACAGATCGATGCAGAGGTTTGTCTGAAGGGCTCCTCTCTCTCTCCAATAGATCACATGCACTTGTGATGTTTTTCTTCAAAGATGATGGTGTGAAGGTGTGTCTTAGTCAGCTCCCTAGTTCTGTAGCATGTACAGTGCCCAGGGCAGGGAATTGGGCCTTTCCTATTATCTTTTTCAGAACAATCCCACAAACTTTTAAGAATTGCACAGGGATAAAATCTGATAAAACATATTTTTAATTTTATATAATACATTAAATTTGATTTGATTTAGAATTTTTGATTTAGATTTTTTTTAATTAAAAACTAGAAATTAATTTACATTTATATTTAAAGGGGTCATATGATGCGATTTAAATTTTTCCGGATCGGCTTTCACTGTGGACGAAGCGGAGTCCAGCCCGGGGTCATTACAAGTGGTTGCCGCAAGCCCGCCGGACGCTCCTTTGTCGAATCCGCCGCCTCTGCTCACTCAGCGCCCGCCGGCCGTTCCTTACTTTATCCCCCGGCCTCTGCTCACTGTAGGCCGCCGTGTGTGACGCTGTTTCATTGTGAAAGGGAAACTACTTTGTTTGGCCTTCCAAAAATGGACTAGACTAGAAATCAGTGGTTAAGTTGTACTTACAACACTGTTCCAGAACACTTCAACCCAAATATTCAGATGTGTGCAGCACATTTTATGGAGGACTGTTTCTTGATCCTGGGAGAGTAGACTACAATGCCGGCTGTTCTGACTCAAAGACTGTAAGTACGTTTTTTATATTTAAAGCGAGTTTTTTGGGCAGTGTAGAGTAGGGCTTGTTGTTTGTCATTTCTCCGATCACAAATGAAAACATGGTTTTATGTGTACGTGGCGCGATGCAACGCTACGCGTAAAAAGACAGTATAAGTGTAACAACGTTTGTAGATCGGGAAGAAGCGGGAACCGGCGAACACTTAAACAAAACTTTAATCAAATAAACAAACACAAAACGAAAGTAAAGCGGCAGCCCCTCCCGGACGACTGCCGTACACAAAACACAAAATAAAATCCAGGCCTGGTCCTCTCTCGTCCAACACTGTCGTCACTCCTCCTTT
>NW_015625590.1:1661548-1687481 GCF_001515625.1 Sinocyclocheilus rhinocerous | reverse complement strand
GGCCAATCACAACGCACTGGATAGTTGGTTAATCAGAGCACACCTCGCTTTTCAGACCGATTAGTTTTGTAAAAATCGACGCGTTTCAGAAAGGCCATACATAGAGGAGAAACAATAATGTACAGTATGTGGAAGATAATGTGTTTTTTGAACCTTAAACCGCATAAACACATTTCATTACACCAAATACACAAAATAATGTTCTTTTTAGCAGCATCATATGACCCCTTTAAATTAATTAAAAATAATAATTTAAATATTAAATAAAATACATGTATTTACAGTGTTAATGCAATTTATTTTATTAACTTACCATTTATTTTGATTTAAAATATATATATTTATATTTAAAATATAAAAATATATATATTTATATGTCTAAATGCTATTATGTACATTATCTGTTTAATTTGAATAATGTCATGTAGGACAGTCTCTGTACTAAACATCTAAAATAAAGAGATTGACGTACATACAGTGTTATACAGTAAAATTATTGTTATAAATGTTTCCAAGTGAACAAGAGATTCTGCCTCAAAAATATTCAAATTTTTAAATATTTGTCTTAATTTATCATGTAAGTTTTTCCTGGACTGCAGGTGGAAACAATTTATCATGGTAACCACAGTTTTTGACAAAATAACTTGATATTAGCCACCATAATCATAAAAAAAAGTTAAATAAAAATAAAATAAAAACAATTTAAAATGGAAAAAAGACAAACAGGTTAAGAAGACTTTATTGACTGTAAAACAAACCTGCTTTATTTGGGGAGCTCATTTGACCACCAGGGTTTAATGTTCTAGTTTGTCATTTATTCTTCCTCTTTTCACTCTCTTCTGCTTACCTGGACACGGCAGAGTCCCAAAACCGAGGAGACTAAGAAATACAAGGTTTGGCTGGTATTTTGAATGTGTGTATGCGTATATTGTGTCTGTAAGTGCATGTTTGTGAGTGGGGTCTTTTCTTCTTCATTAATATTCTGACAAACATCAGCTACAGTCTTGAGTTCTACATCATCAATCAACATCAATCATTTTGAAGTACTTTTTACATTTAGTGATGTAAAGGTCAGTGATGATGGCCTTTAGATGCTCAGATACCTTTATTTTCTTGCTGCTGCCGTTATTTAGATTTTTTTTTTATCTCATCAATCAACATCAATCATTTTGAAGTACTTTTTACATTTAGTGATGTAAAGGTCAGTGATGATGGCCTTTAGATGCTGCCAGAGAGTCCAAAAGCAGACTAAAAAACCTTTATATCCCATATATGATTATTGGAATGCAAGCTGAGAATAATCAGATACCTTTATTTTCTTGCTGCTGCCGTTATTTCGATTTTTTTTTTATCAGTCCTATTCTGGTGTAGATATTATTCCTCTATCCTGCTCTTGGGATTTTTCATTGCAATAAACACACTGTGATATATGTGCTTGACTTTCCTGTGTTATTCTATTATCAAATTTCTTTTTCTCTCCTACAGGATGACTACATCCCTTACCCCCGGATTGAGGATGTGAGTCCACGAAAACACACACACACACACACACACTTATAAACACACAACAGTTCAAATTAAACATAAAATCAAGCCTAGTTCTATGTACTCTATACTGTTTTGTAATTTAGCACAAGAGAGTTTTCATTATGTTCAAGTGTTTTAAGGTTGGAAGGAACAGATTGTCTCTATTTATCACACGGCTCTCTGGAATACTTGATTTTGATTGGTTAATCAATGCATGTATGTTTGATAATGATTGCTATGCTGTTGTCCCTGGCAACAAATCTCATACACTGTGCTATTTATTTTTCCATAATTTTATAGGTAGCCATTAGCTTTCATTAATAACTTCAACACTGCTATTGTTAACAGTTAAAGCTATAAATGTATTGAAACTTTGATTAAAATATTTTTCATATAGACATTTGTAATGTTACACAAGATTTCTGTTTTAAATAAATGCTATTCTTTGAACTGTGATTTTATGTGTTATGCAAAATACACCAGAATAGAAAACATTTTTTTTTAAATTTAATATTTCATAATATTCCTGTTTTTGCTGTGTTTTTGATCAAATAAATGCAACCTTGGTGAGCATGAGACTTCTTCAAAAAGATTTTAAAATCTCACTGAACCCAAACTTTTGAGCAGTAGTGTATATTTATATAATAATAAGATATATTTACATAATCATAATAAGTACACAAGTTGCTGATGTGCAGGGTTTGTGAATGATTTTATTGAGTTATATAATTGAAACCAATATAACTTTTATTTGTTGATATATGTTGGCTAGGTCTTGGAGAAGAGTGGTCCCTACCCTCAGGTCATTTTACCTCAGTTTGGTGGATATTGGATTGAGGATCCCGAGGCTCCGGTTGGGACGCCCACGTCCTCAGACAGCAGCTTCTGTGAGGAGGAAGAGGATGGTCTGAGCCCTGGTGGAGAAGGAGGCTTCAGCTACAGGCTGGAGTGTAACAGCATCTCACGGGCTTACCGCAAACACTTTCTGGGCAATGTGAGGATTCATTTGTTAATGCCGACAGTATGTTTAATTTCTACACCGTAAGTTCACAGGGCCAAAAGTAGCCATAGCTGAAGAAACACCCATGCATTATAATGGGTTATTCTCACCACGGCCACAAAATGCCAGTAAATGCCCTTTTAGCTGAAAGTAAGTGTCTTGTCTGAGGTAATATTTCATGTGCCTGTAGCTTATTTACTCACAGCTCTTCATACCACTTGGATATTAGGTGTGATGGCGCCTCTTTGAACAAACATTTTGTACGGCACTTTTTTGTATCAGTTGTGTGTCACAGAGAGCATGCCTGGAACGACACAGAGCCACACTTGAGTTATAAAAATGCAAACCCAGTCTACTGGAAAATGAAACTCTCCATATTGAAATATGTGAGGAATGAACCTGTGAAATGACGCCTGTGTAAACACCTTTCTCTTTCTCAGGAGCACATGAACTATTACTGCACAGCCAGTAGTATGGGACACCTCATCATGTCTCTGAAGTATGAGGAGGCAGATGGACAGGAGTCTCTCCGCATCATGCTCAGGTGCCATATCCAGCACATATTGAAACTCTGGTATAGTCATTGCAAGATAGGCCTATATTGTCATAGTAAATAGCTGAGCATTTATTTTTATGTCATTTTCTAGGTCAAAAACAAAGACCCTTCATGAGCGAATCCCACTTGAAGGCCTCCTCCAGCTACCAAGTGTACCACAGATAGCCAAGGTGTGTACTGGCAAGATATACAGCACCAGATAAATGTCTTCAAAGCTATTAAATAACACAAATGGAAACGTTGCAGTGACCAAACAAATCAAAACCGTCTTTTAGATAGTTCCATTGGCTTGATAATAACCGGGATGCTTTGAAGGAGCTCCTATGTATCCTCAGTTCTTGTTGGGAGTTCCTTTATTATCCACTCTAACTCAGCCATTCAGGAAAAAAAATAAATAATAAAAATAAAAAAATCAGGGAATTAGGGCCAGATTCACTCAACAGGGCAAATTAGCATGAGAGTGCATTTCCAAAAAAGCGCTAATGGGAGTGGAAATTTCCACAGGTGATTTACTGAATGCGCAAATTAAAGAACACAAACGCAGCCTGATCATTTCCATAATGACCCACACAATCTACTAAGAGCAGCGCAAATTAGCGTCTGCTTTAAGACTTGCTTTTTTGGAGCGTTAAATAATGGCGCAAATACCAGTAATTTGACAGGCGCAAACGTTAGTAAATCGCGTTGCGTGATTCATTTTAAAGGGGTCATATGATGCAATTTCAATTTTTCCTTTCTCTTTGGAGTGTTACAAGCTCTTGGTGCATAAAGAAGATCTGTAAAGTTGCAAAGACTAAAGTCTAAAATCCAAAGAGATATTCTTTATAGAAGTTAAGAGTCAGCCACACCTACCTAAAAAGGCTCGTTCTAACTTTTTTATATTTAAAGAGTTTTTATATTTTATATATTTAACGCGAGTTTTTTGGGCAGTGTAGAGTAGATCTTGTTGTTTGTCATTTCTCCAATCACAAATGCATTTGGTTTTATGTTTACGCGGCGCGATGCAACGCAACGAGTAAAAAGACAGTATAAGTCATTATAATCCGTAATTATGTCCCCACTGGATGCAACAAATGCCTCGTTTATAATGGGTTTTAATGTTTATGTCTCGTAGCTCCGGCGGGACAGGGCATCACAATATGGTAAGGGACGTAACATTTCCGCCACACGCTTGAGGTATTCGGCCAATCACAACGCTCTGGATAGCTGGCCAATCAGAGCACACCTCGCTTTTCAGACTGATGAGCCTGTAAAAATCGACGCATTTCAGAAAGGCGGGGCATAGAGGAGAAACAATAATGTACAGTATGTGGAAAATAATGTGTTTTTTTAACCTTAAACCGCATAAACACATTTCATTACACCAAATACACCAAATAATGTTATTTTTAGCAGCATCATATGACCCCTTTAATACTCTCCTCCCATAAATTTAGCGTCTGAAAGGGAAACTCCTACAAATGCATATTCAATAAGGTCAGGGGCAAAATTAACTGTGTCCATGCCTTTTCAGCGCTAATTCTTCACTGCGCGTCTTTAGTAAATCCTGACAGTACTATTTTAACGCCAAAAGACGTTTGCGCTGGTGCAAGCTGTTAGTAAATCTGGCCCTTAATTTCATGTTTAGTTAAAAGCCACACAATAAATTTGTCTAGAAAATTCATTTGGATCATGTAAGTGTGATATTTCAATGAAACAGTCTTTAGGATCATGAGAAACATGTGCAAACCTATCACTGCCTAGTCAGTCAGTCACTTAAGACTTAAGTCAATCACTTCTAAGCCAATGTCATGTCTAAAAATCAAGTTCAAATGAGCTTTGCACATCCAAAGAAAAATTTAATAGAAAAGAAAATTCTTCATACACTACTGTTCAAAAGTTTGTAGTCGGCAAGATTTTAAACGTTTTTGAAAGACGTCTCTTATGCTCACCATGGCTACATTTATGTGATCAAAAATACAGTAATATTCTGAAATATTATTACAGTTTTTTTATTGTAATATATTTTAAAATGTAATTTATTCATGTGATGATGAAGCTGAATTTTCATCAGTCATTACTCCAGTCTTCAGTGTCACATGATCCTTCATAAATCATTCTAATATGCTGATTTGGTGCTCAAATAACATTATTACTATCACGGTCAATGGCAGTTGTGGTGCTTAATTTTTTTGTGGAATTTTTTTTTTCAGGATTCTTCAATGAATAGAAAGTTGAAGATTTATTATTAAAAAAATTAAATCTCAGGGTTTCTTTTTGTACAAAATTATCACTTTGATCATTTTAATGCATCCTTACTGAATAAAATATTAATTTCTTTAAAAAAAAAACATACTGGTCCCAAACTTTTGAATGTTTGTTATAAATTTTAATTCTTTCATCCAACCACCAAAACCCATAGGATTGTGGGATATCATAGGCAGTGAAGGCTACTGGGATTAAAAAATTGGTCAGATGAAGGCATCTTAATAGACTACAATTACATTATGTAGGTCTGCAGTCAAGCTGTTAAATTGTACAAGGACACACATTCTCAAAAAATCTCTCTCACAAAGTCTCTCAAGACTTAGCAGACCTCTTTTGAACTTCCCTCAATCCACTCAAAAGATGCGAGATGTTCACATCAGATGTGTCCTGTGTGTTTCAGCTGCTCTGCGATGACGTCACAGGTCTGAAGTTCAACCCCGTCCTCTACCCTAGGGTGAGCATTTCTGTCTTTTTCACTCCATCTGTGACTTACCTACTCAAGGCAGCAGGGTGAAATAGGGCTGGGCTTTGCTCCGTCTCACCCTAGTACCCAAGTCATCTGAATTAATATGTTCCTGTGCTCCAGGGGAGTCACAAATCCATCTGCTTTACACTGCCTGGCATGCCTGAACTACATAGTGTGTTTGAGAGAAGCCTTGACCATCTCAAGGCTGTGCATGGTCTGTCAGGCATGGCAAACACAAACGCCTGAATTATGGAAAGGCACTGACACACATATTTACCCCTGTGGGCGCTTTCTCTCACTTTCTGTTTTCTCTTGCCCAAGGCCTCGCAACTGATCGTCAGTTTTGATGAGCACGAAGTGAACAACACTTTCAAGTTTGGAGTCATCTATCAGAAGTTTGGTCAGGTGAGAGAGTCAGTCTTGAGTTGTTGTCTTCATTGTACATACTTTGACTGAAGTTCTCGCTCTTTTTCTTCGTTTCCCACTGGTATTGTCTCTTCACATCAGACAACAGAGGAAGAGCTGTTCGGGAACAATGAGGAGACGCCAGCCTTTACTGAATTCCTCAGTGTTTTAGGAGACAATATTGAACTGCAGGATTTTAAAGGGTGAGAGATGGAGATTAAGCGCTGAAAACTGCTGCCAAGGTTCACCTGTGCTCACATAAAAGGCTTGTTTTAATATTAAACAATATTCAAAGAATCCATTTGTGGATAATTGATTTAATTTACTCATTGTGAGTGATTTTGACTGGAAGCCTGTTTGCGGTAATCAGACTGATCTGCCTAAGCGGTACTTCTGCAGAACTCATTTGTCTGGTGTGTGTGGTATTGTGTTGCTCAGGTTCAGAGGCGGTCTGGATGTGTCTCATGGACAGACAGGATCGGAGTGTGTCTATACTACGTTCCGTCAGAGAGAAATCATGTTTCACGTTTCCACAAAACTCCCTTTTACAGAAGGAGACATTCAGCAGGTGGGCTAAAAAATCCAGACTTTTTTAAAGGCATAGTTCACCCAAAAATGAAAATTTCTTCATGATTTACTCACTCTCGAGCTATCCTAGGTGTATATGACTTTCTTCTTTCAGATGAATACAGTCAGAGTTATATTTAAAAATGTCCTGGCTCTTCCAAGCTTTTTAATGGCAGTCAATGGGTGTTAAGATTTTGAAGTCCAATAAAGTGCATCCATCCATCATAAAAGTACTCCACACGGCTCTGGGGGGTTAATAAAGGCCTGCTGAATCGAATCGTTGTGTAAGAAAATATCCATATTTAGAACTTTGTAAACTGTAATCTCTAGCTTCTGCTAACTATCGTACACGTGTTCACTAGAGAGTGGCATTCTAGTGTATGACGTTGGACCGCATGTACGACAGTTGGTGCAAGCTAGAGATTATGGTTTATAAAGTTTTAAATATGGATATTTTTCTTACACAATATAACTCAGATTATATTTTAATATAACTCTAATTGTATTCATCGGAAAGAAGAAAGACACATACACCTATGATGGCTTGAGTGTGAGTAAATCAAGGGCTCATTTTAATTTTTGGGTGAACTATCCCTTTAATGTTAATTTTTTTTTAAATATATTATTTCATTTTTAGTTAAACTTTTTAAATCTAACATTATGTAATATTTAAATATTATGTAATTATTTAATATAATTGATTCATTTTATATTTTCATTTTTATCTTTATTTATTTTTTAATTTGTCAAGGTTTTCATACACACTTTAGATAATATTTCACTCTAAAATCAACAGAAGAAAAAAAAATCTTCACAAATCCCTTCCAAATCTTAATTATTGTAGTGGACAGTTATGATTTTAATTATGGCTGTTTTCTTTTTGTTTGTTTTTTAAATTAGCAAAAAGAAAAGATATTTAAAGATATTACCATGATGTAAAAATACTATACAGTTAAAAAAGTCTATTATTGTTTTGTGTTACGGTAATGAGATATATTTGCATTACCGCAATGACAACTGGGGAGACATGTACTTAATGAAATTCACATTGTAAAATAATTTAAGTGTTTTAAAAATATAAATATAAATAAAAAAGTGCAAATATTAATTATTTATATTTTTAGAATATCATATTTCTAAATATTAATAATCTATGTATGTTGATCTGGGCTGAAAATGTGTTGGTAAATCCATTGCATTCAAAATATTTATAAATATTTTCCTCTTGTGTCATATTCTCTCAGCTCCAGAGGAAGAGACATATTGGCAATGACATTGTCGCAGCCGTCTTCCAGGAAGAGCCCACACCATTCGTACCTGATATGATCGCATCCAACTTCCTTCATGCCTACGTATTAGTGCAGGCGGAAAACCCCTGCACTGATCACACCACGTACAAGGTTTGTCAAACACCTCACTGAATTACTCCAGATGCCCATCAATCCCATCAATCCCGCTGATCTGAGATATTGATCGTGTTCACAGGTGTCCGTCACAGCGCGAGAGGATGTCCCTCCGTTCGGCCCCCCTCTTCCAAACCCTTCTGTCTTTAAGAAGGTAACATAAAAGATTGCTTCAGTTAAATGTTGTAGGAGATGATAATTTGTGTCATAAGATGATGGAGATCAACACTTTCCCAGGGTCCCGAGTTCCGGGAATTTCTCCTGACAAAATTGATCAACGCAGAAAATGCATGCTGCAAGTCAGACAAGTTCGCCAAGCTAGAGGTGAGAAAACAGATCCTGAGATTCAGGATTCACTATAGTATAAACAATTGATTTGAAGGAATAATCACCCAAAATTTTAATATTCTGTCATTATTTACTAATGAATTTTCATTTTGGGGTGAGCTATCGCTTTAATTAGTCTATCTGAATCATTGTCTGTCGTTCTGTGTGTGTGTTTGACAGGAGAGGACACGGGCAGCACTGTTAGATAACCTTCACGATGAACTGCACAGACAGACACAGGCCACAGTAGGACTGGGCTCAGCTACAGATGAAGAAAAGCTAGAAAATGGAGGTCATGGAGGGCTGCTGGAGTCTTTTAAGGTGAGATGTCTTGTCCTTGACCGCTTAAAAACCCAGAGAACTAAAGATTTTACTGAATGATGTTGCTCTTTGGCTTTGTTCTGTTCAGAAAAGTATTCTCAATTCCCTCTCAAATATATATAAAAAAAATATTCTACAGTATGTACTTCCAATCAAAATTTTGGGGTCAGTAAGATTTTTTAAAGGAATTAATACTTTTATTCAGCAAGGATTCTTAAGTGACAATAAAGACAAATAATATTACAAAAGTTTTCTATTTCAAACAAATGCTGTTCTTTTGAACTATCTATTCATCAAAGAATCCTGAAAAAAATGTATCATGGTTTCCACCAAAATATTAAGCAGCACAACTGTTTTCAACACTGATAAAAAGAAATGTGGCCCCACTTTATATTAAGTGGCCTTAACTACTATGTACTTACATCAAAAATTAAGTACAATGTACTTATTGTGTTCATGTTGTATTGCAAAACACTTTTGCTGCTATTGAGGTGGGATACGGGTAAGGTTAGGGACAGGTTTGGTGGTATGGGTAGGTTTAAGGGTGGGTTAAGGTGTAAGGGATGGGTCAACTGTGTAATTATAAATGTAATTACAGAAATTAATTACAGATGTAATTACATGCAGGTATTTTTAAAATATAAGTACAATGTAAAAACATGTATGTACACAATAAGTGCATTGTACCAAATTATTAATTTAAATGTAAGTACATAGTTGTTAAGGCCACTTAATATAAAGTGGGTCCAGAAATGTTTCTTGAGCAGCAAATCAGCATATTATAATGACTTCTGAAGGATCATGTGACTCTGAAGACTGAAGACTAATTCAGCATTGCCTTCACAGGAATAAATTACATTTTAAAATATTTTAAAATAGAACACAGTTATTTTAAATTTTGTAATAATATTTCACAAAATGACTAATTTTACAGGTTTTCAAATAGATTCAGCTTTGTTGAGCATAAGACTTCTTTCATAAATATTTAAAAATCATTCCAACCCCAAACTGTAATGTTAGGACTTCTATTGAAAACACAAACTTAGCTTGAAATATCTTTTTAATCAATAGATGCTGCCTTGGTGAGCATAAGAGACTTCTTTAAACAGCATTACTGAGCCTAAACTTTTGAACAGTTATGTGTATAGACAAAGTTTTTAGCATCTGGTTTTGAATGTAATTTTTGTGTAGGACACAAATGGTACACAGTAATGGTACTGCTAAAATTTTCCTGTTTACTTGTCTATCTGTCTGTGTGCATGTGATCCTGTCTGTCTGGATATTAAAATGTATGAAACTGAGC
The DNA here is from genome assembly GCF_001515625.1 of Sinocyclocheilus rhinocerous. Taxonomy (NCBI): domain Eukaryota; kingdom Metazoa; phylum Chordata; class Actinopteri; order Cypriniformes; family Cyprinidae; genus Sinocyclocheilus; species Sinocyclocheilus rhinocerous. Next base: position 1,677,359 of record NW_015625590.1, on the reverse strand, counting down.
TGCTCTGGACTAAGCTCTTAGAAGGCCTGTGTGTGTGTTTGGGACTATATGGATGATTTTGCCGTGTGTGGGTGTTTTCAGGCAGGGTGGATGTGTGTGTGGGGTGGTTTGCAGACACACACATATACTGCGGTGCTGATCTGCGTTGCAGCTGTGACTGTGTATCAATACCAAGCCGAACTGATGCAGATGACCAGTGCACATGAAACAATACATTAAACATGTATACAGTAGCGGCAGAGCTAATATCTCCCGATCTTCCTCCAGCACCAGCAGCTTCAGCAGCACAGCAGGGGAGGGAGACGGACTGGAGGAGCTGGAAATGGTGACACACACTTATACACAGACAAAAGAGTTCTGTTGACCTTTCAGGAGATTCAAGAGTGCACTGCAAAAAACTGTATTTTTGACCTCTTTTCTATTCAAGTATCTCCTTAAACCAAGTACAAGCGACACGGCATACGATCTTAATATGTAATATATATATATATATAAATGTATTTATCTATCATAATATGATACATTTTGTGAAAATATTGTGAAATATTTCTACAATTTAAAAGAATGGTTTTCTATTTTAATATACTTTAAAATATGATTTATTCCTGTGGTGGAAAAGAAGAATTTTCAGCAGCCATCACTCAGTGTCACAGTGTCACGTGAACCTTCAGGAATCATTCTAATATGCTGATTTATCAGCATTGTTGGAAACAGTTGTGCTGCTTAACATTTTTTTGTAACGTGATACTTTTTTCAGGATTCTTTGATGAATAAAAGTAAAAAAGAACAGCATTTATTCAAAAACAAATCTTTTGTAACAATAAAAGTCTTTACTATCTCTTTTTATCAAGTTATCATATCCTTGCTGAATGAAAGTATTAATTTCTTTCAAAAAAAAAAAAAGTACTGACCCCAAACTTTTGAACGACAGTGTATATTGTTACAAACTATTTTTTTTTGTAAAAAGATATATCTTGGTGATACACACTGCAAAAATATAGATTTTTTTGATTAAGATATGATTAAGAAAATCATTTTTGCAGTGTGTTTCTTTCTCTAGCAAAGCTCTTGAAATAACTGCCTTAGATAAGCTCACTGTGAAAACAATTCAATTATGCTTCAGTCTCATCTAGAAACTTCCTGTATACAGATGATTTGCAGATAACCATCACAAACTAAATGGCCCTTTGCATTGATCCACTCAGCCTGACACCTGTCGATATGCTTAATTACTGCAGCACAGCTAGTTCTAGGACAATCTATAGCAATCGTACTAGTATTAACATTACCACTGCAGTTCACTCAGACTGACTTTTGGTGTGTGTTGTGTCCTGTAGAGCAGTCACCCGTCCACGGCTTCATCTGTGTACAGTCCATCTCTCAGCGTGGAAAGCCAGAACTCTGGAACGCCGCTGATCATGTGCCGCAGTCCCACAGGTGAATTAAGCAATCATACACAATAAAAATAAACTGAAGCAATCATACACTACACAGCCAAAAGTAAGTGGACACCCGAAAACCAGACCCATATGTGCTTGCAGAACTTTTTCGATTTATATGCAATTGGTAATAGTTTAAATAGGGTAGGAACTATTTCATCTATAGCTCATCAGAACACAAGTAAAAATGCTGAAACTTGTTTTATAATTATTGTTAACAAATAAACAACAAGTCTGATTTTCTTGCTGAAATTGTACTGGAGGCCATCCAAGTTCTTGATGAGTTTGTTTCTTCATTGGAACAGATTTGGAGAAATTGTCATTACATCATTTATTCACCAATGGATCCTCTGCAGTGAATGGGTGCCGTCAGAATGAGAGTCCAAACGGCTGATAAAAACATCACAATAATCCACAAGTGATCCACACAAATCCAGTCCATTAATTAACGTCTTGTGGTGTGAAAAGTTGTTAAGAAGCAAATGCATCACTAATGCGTTTTAACTTTAAACCGTCGCTTCTGGCCAAAATACCAGTCCATAATCCATAATAATGCTTCATACATTGAAAAAGTCCATCCCCTGTTCACATCCCCCTCACATCAAAATCCACCAACATATTTGTTTAGAACTGTTTTGGACTGTGTTTGCTTGTAAACGGTGCTTGATTTATGCATATTTCTCTCCTCATTCAGATGTGACAACTTCTTCACTGGAGAAAGCAATATTATGGATAGAGGACTTGTATTTTATCTGAAAATGACTGTTTGAAGTAAAAAATTAGTTAACAATGGATTTGTTTCTTACAAACATGCAGCTTTTCACTTCACAAGACGTTAATTAATGGACTGGAGTCGTGTGGGTTACTTGTTGATTTTTGTGATGTTTTTATGTTTGAACTCTCATTCTGACGGCACCCATTCACTGCAGAGGATCCATTGGTGAGCAAGTGATGTAATGCTAAATTTATCCAAATCTGTTCAGATGAAGACACAAACTCATCTATACCTTGGATGGCCTGAGGGTGACTACATTTTCAGCAAATTGTTATTTTTGAGTGAGCTTACTTTAAAAACTGGAAAATTAGAAATGTTGAACACTAGAATGTTAAAAATGTTTACTAAAATAAACAAGTTTAAAGGAACACGCCACTATTTTTGAAAATTGGCTCATTTTCCACGGGTCTGGCGGTAGCACTTTTAGCTTAGCTTAGCATAGATCATTGAATCTGATTAGACCGTTAGCATCTCGCTCAAAAATGACCACAGAGTTTCTATATTTTTCCTATTTAAAACTAGACTCTTCTGTAGTCACATCGTGTACGAAGACCGACGAAAATGAAAAGTTGCGATTTTCTAGGCCGATATGTCTAGGAACTATACTCTCATTCCGGCGTAATAATCAAGGAACTTTGCTGCCGTACCATGGGTGCAGCAGGTGCAATGATATTACACAGCGCCTGAAATAGTCCACAGCTAGGTAATAGGAAAAATATAAAAACTCTTTGGTCATTTTTGAGCGAGATGCTAACGGTCTAATCAGATTCAATGATCTATGCTAAGCTGCAGCTAAAAGTGCTACCGCCAGACCCGGAGATCGGCTGAATGGATTCGAAAACGGTAAAACTCAACTGTTTAACTCTAGGGGAGTTGGAAAATGAGCCAATTTTCAAAAATAGTGGCGTGTTCCTTTAAGTACTCCAATTAAAACTGAAATAAAAAAATAAAGCAATCATACACTTAAACCTGAAAACCCGACCCATATATGCTTGTTGAACATTTCTCATTAAAACCATTAATAGGAAATTGATAATTGTTGAAATAGTCTGACAAGGTGGTGTCCACATATTTGTAGCTATGAGATGTGCATAAACATGAGTATACTTGCATGCACACACATGCTTGCACTTTGGCACTTTAACAAAAAACAAGAACTCACCCAGTGTTTTCCTTAGATGGAAAGAGCAAAACTTCACCGAGGTCAAACTTGAAATTCCGCTTTGACAAACTGAGCCACTCCACAGTAAGTACTGTATCCTCGAATATCTTTTAATATTGACTGGGCGTATTTTGAAATTGGTTTCAAATTCGGTTGTTTTATGTTAGATCAGATTAATGACAATGACAATGTTGAAATGGTAACAGTGCGTATGTTACTCAGGGTTTTATAGTAAAAATGCATTTGTTGTTATAAGTCTGTAACAGTGCATTTGATTCTATTTGTAAACTGAATAATGAGATTAGAATTCATTCACTAAAAATAATCCTTCCTCTTTCTTTCAGGGTCATTAGGTCAGACAGAAGCCACTGCATGGACATAAGGTACTTTGAATATTACAGTAATTACATATCTTTAAGCTAGGTATGGACAGATGCATCTTGAAATACAATCTTGCATAAAAATATAAATCTAAAGTTTTTCTTAGTACTAATTTTATAACCTTTTAATTATTTAGCATAAAAATGAATGTGGATCAAAGATTTTAAGTGAAAAAAAAAAGATTTTTTTAGTAAGTATAGTATATATGGAAATAATAGAAAGAACTAGTTCTCCTTTTACTCATCAGAACAAGTAGAAATACTGAAATGTGTTCTATAATTTTGTTAACAAATAAACACAATAAATGAGTCTGGTCATTTCCGATTTAGCCTCTTTTAATGGTAATTACGGATATATATATACATATATAGTTTATTTATTTATTTATTTAAGGCTAAATAGAAATATAAAAAATAATACAAATTACCAAAATAACAAATAATAAAATTGCTAAAACGTAAACTAAGTTTAAAATTAAATTTAGAAAAATAAATCTATCTGTATTTATATTGACGTCAGAAATAGTGGTTATATATAGTACTTGGTATCAGATCAAAAAGTAAATAAGTGTCTATCTCAGTTTATATGTACTTTAGTGAATCTGTGCACTCTTAAAAGTACATAATTTACTCAGTGCGTCTGTTCTTTGTCTTTCTAGGCAGTGACTTTGAATGGATTTTTATAGATTGGAAGAAAAAGGGACCATTTCCTCTTGCCATTGCGACAGTTATCACTGTTCAACATAATACACAACTGAACACTATTGTTAGAACTGATCCTACAGACACACGAAAAGGGTTTAGAGGACAGAAATTAACACCAGTCTTAGTAGAAAAAGCAACAAACGTCTCTGTTTTTCCAACATTGTAAATGTAGTGCTCAAACAAGTGTTGAAACTATTCTTGCCTAACTGCAATTGCTTTCTAGACAGATGCTCAATATTATCACAGCTACATGAAATACTTGAAGAGTTCTCAGTCATTAAATGTTACAAGAGATAAGGACTACAAAGTATCATTATAAGCACCTGTACTGTACTCAGTCTTTTGCAGAGATTACGGGTCATTTTGAGTCTTGTAACACTGCCCATCAGTGTAAGCCTTAAAATACTGTACACTAACTATGCTCTGCTGAGGATTGAGTCTGTTCTTTTATTTTTGAGTGATGTGAAAAGGTCAAATTCACCTTTCCCGAGGGTAACCAAAGATGAAGATTGCCAAGGTTTATTTGTGGTAAAAGGGGAAGGGTTTTGACAAAAAACATAACCTTGCATGGATGGCGAAGACACATTTTATTATATTTTTAAAGCAAAATTGGTTTGTTTATTTCAGCGTATATTTAGTTCTCTAAATAAGACTTCAGTATATTTGTTCAACACTGGGTTGGCAGATACTGCTAACTTTATTGAACAGATATATTTGCACAATTGAACCAAAAAAAAGAAAGAAATTATTTACTTCATTAAATTTCATTTTTAACTCTCAAACACACTTGAGAAAGCACAGACACATAAACATGGTTCTTCTTAACTTCAGACTTGTGGATGTACAAAAAGGTCCTTTTTTGTAAATGCTTCGTTATTCAACTTTGGCTGGCAGAATAATTTTTGAACAATTTTTGAAGGATTTTCTTTTGAAATGTTGTTATTTATTTACATATGTGTGTCTCTGCTCATTCCTTATGATTCTGTTAGTTTTTCAGCGGTACTCAATGGTGAGGGCATTAGACTGCAGAGAGCGAGTTAAATATTCTTGTACAATAGTTACAAACTCTGACATAAAATGTGTTGGCATATATGTTTGTACTGCCATAATTTATTGCTTTAAAAATTGTTGATGTTACGTAAAAAAAAATTTACACAGAGTCAAATTAAAATAATTTAACAGATAATTTAAAAGATTATGTATATGTATATTTGGTTATGGCATGTGCCATTAAGAATTTATTATAAAATAAAATGTATTTTATGTCAAATACCTGTCTGTTGTGTAAAACATTTAAAAAATGACACCAATTCGGTTTGCTCAGATACATCTCTTTTTATTTTAGGTACAATCTTACATTCTACATACACAAACAAACATCCTACAGTGTTTCTGGAAGAACACCACCATTCAGTATGGCGTTACAACCACTGTATAATAAATCAAAGTGTAACATTGTTAGCATTCACATTTCAAAGGATCTCAAGTCAGGTTGATATCTTTTCAATCTTGTTGACTAACAATTCAACTGTACTGCCACAGTGTTTACAGTCATGTTTGCTCTGGTATTGAAAATAACCCACAGCCACAAGTGAGATAGAAATGCAAGATGTCTTTATGTTCGGCTGAAATGCACAGAGGAATAGACCGTTGGCTCAGACGCTTGTTTTGGATGATCATCCAGCCGCCTTGAATCACTCAATGCAACTTCTGCATACACCAGCTGCACAAATAATGACAAGTAAATAAATCGATCATATTCACTGATTAAACAAATCCGATTCTTATCAGAACGCACAATGTACTGATGTACTTACTTCCTTTTTTGTTTTCACTCTAGATGCATCTAGAACAAGAAAAAGTCATCCCCCCCAAAAAATTTATTATAATAATTTTTAAATATTTAAGATAAAAAACAATTGATAAGTTGATTGATATATGACACATTTGCAGAATAATGGAGTTGACTCTTACAGGACGTGCGGGGGTGAGGCGGGACAGGGGGTAGTGGTGGATGAGGATCCCGGGTGAGACACCAAACAAATCCCAAAACAACAGGAAAACACATCAAGGCACCAAAACAAAGCAGAACTCTATGAGAGAGGCTTCTGACTGATGAGTCTACTGTTGCTGTCCAGAAATAAAGATTTTATTGTTAGCAATATATTGTATGGAAATTAGGAAACCAAAAATTGAAACATCATTTCAAACCAACAGCTTGTCCTGCATGCATATGTATATACCTGCAGTCACGTTAACAAATGTCACATGTCCACTGCTAGTTAAATTCTGAGACCAGGATATCAGGCACTTGTATGCTCCAGCATCTGACTGGTTGATGTTGTGAATGTGGAGTAACAGATGTGTGCTATTGGCTGTTGAGCTGTAACTGGACATCTCGATTCGTTCAGAGGGAGTGAGGAAAGTAAATCTTGTTCTGTCCGATTCCTGGAAAGTCCATCCTCCAGTCCAGCCAGGAAGCCCACAGTGTTGCACTTCACAGCTCAACTGGAGACTGCCGCCCTCCGCCACAAACTTTGTAGCACGACTTGCTCGAACAGATGAGCACAGTTCACATACTGAAATGAGAATACAACAAGCGACTTGAGTTTTAGTTAGGCCTATACAAAGCACTTTTGGACTTTGTACAGACTGTCTTATTATTGAGCCCTTAAAGTGACTTTAGTGAAGTCGCGTGCTTACGAGAAACGCGTGAACAAGAAAATCGTACAAAATATTACCATAAACCTGAAACCATAACGCGTGAGCAAGCGAAAGTTGCGAAAATGTTTCCACTCTGCAAATGTCAGTTTACAATACTAAACATTATTTGTGGAAAAAGTACATTTAAAAGTGCAGCAGATTTAACTATGAATTTGAGAAGTAACTTACCTTTTAAAATACACAAAAGTGCCAGAAACGTCAAGGAACACCTGTAAGCTCTTTTCATCCTTTATAATATTTATATATTATCCATACTATCTATCGACTGTCCTCGCAGCCACAGAACAGATTCGGAAGAGCAGTCAACAGCCAACTTTTCTGTCAAGTCTCCGGGGACGAACAACAAAGGGTACTTCTAAACTCTTCCTAGCTCCGTAAACACCCACTCTCTTTATTCACTGCAGGAAAATTGACTCCTCTTTCGGTAATTACGGTACATATCTGGCAGCTTCAGCCGTATTGTAAATGTGTACTTGAGGAAGGGCATGCAAGCTCACCCAACACTAAAGGGAAACCTGTAGGCTATCACATCCTTCCTGTTGGAGCAGGGAAATCACTCTCAATCACTGCTGACATTCCATTATAACTGGACTGAAACTAGGACACAAATGGTGGGATCTAGATAGACTAACATTGCCAAAATGTGAATCTTTCCTTGCAATGTGATTGTGTGGTGTGCCAAGCTGTGATGTGACAAATTTAGCATAGGGCACTTTGGGCAGGAAATTAAACAACCCAGAACATGTATAAAAGGCTTTACCCTTATTTTTTAAATGCTGTCGATATTTCATTTTCTTTGTGTTTATGCTGTTTAGAGTGTATTACTATACTACTACGATTACTACTACTACTCTTAGTATTTTGTATTCAAATCTGAACATCCTTAAAATAAGATATATTTATGTGAGAATAAAAAAGGAAAAAAGAGACATTAAGAAAATATAGAATATATCGTTTTTTTTTTTACTCCACTGGCAAATTATATTTAGATTTATGCTTAAATAAAGAACAGTGCATTTCAAATATCTTATTGGAAAACAAGACACAAATACTGATTAAAATACTGATTTTTTTTTGCAGTGCATAAGGGAAATGAAATTCTGAAAACAGTGATTTGCTGTTTATTCGTTTGTTTATCCATTTAATTTTTGAGTCTTGAGTGATTTATACTAAGATATGCCACAGTTGTTCTGGCTGAATTATTATTATTAGTATTTATTTAGGTAAAATTGTTGCATGGTGCCATATATAACACTGTCAGTGAAATTCCATGAAGAAGAGAAGTTTAACTTAAATAATGGTTTCTGCTGTAGCCACGTGGTGGTGCTGAAAGTAAATAGTTTCTCAGCAGTCAGCTGGGAAATCTGGACTATAGTTAAAGCAAAAAGGGGCATGTGCAGGCAATTACACAGCTGCTGCAGATAAAAGCCAAGCTTAAACAGAACCTGCTGCTGCTGCTCTGTTGCTTTAAGACATATTACCTTCACATTGTCTTGATATGCAATACATTATTTCTGTGACAAATGTGGTCATTAACTGTAATATGGAAAGAGTCTTCAAAATATCTTCTTTTTTGTTGTTGTTGCAAAGAAGAAAGTCATACAGGTTTAACAACTCAACAATTTAATCATTTTTGGGTGAACTATTACATTAAGCAACAAATGAGACTCGGGCAGCATTTTGGCAAAGGGAGGCTCCCTCAGAAGGTTCCTTTGAGCTGTGCGATTGTTTCCTGCAGAGAGTAACTTGAGTCAATGGACCTTAATGGTAACCAGATGTGTAGGACGTCAGTGTAGACTTACAGTCTCAGGATATGTCTGTTTTTCTTGGAAAGCGCGTGGTACAACACCAACCCTAAGTTACGCAAGAGCTAACAAAATCATTTAACCATTTAGTTGAGTCATATTAATATAAGCTTGTACTTGCAAAATAACTTTTTTCATTTACAGACCTTTTACAGGTCTGAAAGTGAATCTGATCTCCAATCCTTATTGTTATCAGTCAAAACAGGAAACTGGACAGTGACCACCCAGGAATGGGCAGGAATGAGTGTGTGCTGGACCACTGCTGGTCAACCCACATGGCTTAAAACAGGTAAGTAAAAGCAAACACTCACAGGTCTGTGCTCAGGAGCAAACAACAGTGACTAAACTGGCAATTCCATGTTTTTGATGCTACAGTGTCATAACGAACAAAGGAATTAGCTAATGCTCACAGCCATGTACTGTACAAATAATTTTTATTTTTTTATTTTAAAAGGCAGATTAGTGTCCTCTGAATGGTGCAGTCCCAAGAAAGAATGGTTTCTTGGCAGTACAGATTGCACCATGATCAGATTACTCCATAGGCATTTCCTCAGCCTTCACTGAATGTACAACAAGGCTCTTTTTTCCCAGTGATCAGACCAGGTCTTCTGAGGTTTCTTGAATCCACGCTGCAGAGGTATGCAAAAAATTACAAGTGTACTGTATTATGGTATTGCACTAATGCATTACATGGAATGTAAACATCATTATGTGGTCAGCACCTCTCAAGGGAGTTTAGCTACATCAAATGGCCTGTTCTGACACAAAACACTAACCTGGTTGAGCGTGACGTGTGAACACAGAGCCTGGTGTGTCTATTCTGGTGCACAATAAAGCTTTTCTCTTGCACGCAGTGTTACAGTGAGAAAGCCTCTATTGTGTTGGTTTTCTGATACTGTGAGACTTGCGCTGAGTCTTTAACAAAAGGGACTGAAGATGACTTTACTGTGTGTGACTCCAGCAGCAGCTGGAGAATGAAACTTCTGTGCACTGCAACACACTTAAGCATGGAAGACCGTTTCCACCGCAGAATAAATTTTTTTTAACTATTTATTTCACAATTCAGACATTTTTCTCCTCACAATTCTGAGTTTATATCTCACAATTCAGACTTGTTTTTCTCAAAATTTTGAATTGTGAGATACAAACTCATAATTAAGAGAAAAAAGTCAGAATTATGAACTAAGTCAGAATTCTGAGTTTAAATCTCCAATTCTGACTTTTTTTTTCACAGAATTGCAAGTTTATGTCTCACTGTTCTGAGTTTATATCTCCCAATTCTTCACTTTTTCCTCAGAATTGCAGTTATTTTGAAATAACAAATTGCAATTATCTTTTTCATTTTTTATTCTATGGTGGAAACAAAAACAGAATTGTGAAATATAAACTCAGTATTCAGAGATGTAAACTCAGAAGTTTATATCTGACAGTTCTGAGTTTATATGTCGAAATTCTGAAAAAGGTCAGAATTGTGAGGAAAAAAAGTCTGAACTACTGAATGTTTTAGAGAATATTTAGAGCAAAAATAAAATTCAGACATAGATAAAAAAAAAAAAAACCTGGTACTGTTTTAAGGATGTGAAATCCAGAGAAATGTTGTTTGCTTTTTATGTGGTGTCTTTTTAAAAGCATGGTGAACTAAATATCAGCCAAGAATAATTACTGACCTGCCTTTGTTTATTCAAAGAAGCACATGAGAACTTTAATTTGTTTGTACTGTATACACAGCCTGATCTCATGAGAAACAAAACAATATTACGAGGTGGAGACTTTGTATGAATTTGTATGATGTGAATCAAATACATCATTTGAAAACATAAGAATGAGATTGTACGAATTCATATGAATTAGCACATCAATTCGCCAAACAGTAAAATAGTTACGAATTGCCATGAGACTGTGTTGGTGTGGATCATCTGAATCGGAAATCAATAGCAGCATGCTGTGAAACAACAAGCACTGGTATGGCACTTTGTAAGAATGCTTTTCCAATGAAAAATTCATGAGATTTTCATGGGTGAAATATGACCATGGCTGCATTTTTTTCCAGGCTTCATTACGTTTATTGTTGGGTTTTTAAAAAGCTATAATTTTTAAAAGAATGCAAGAATAAACACAGAATATCTCCTATTAAAATAGATTGCTAGAATCTTAATCTTTCAAAATTGGCAGCAATGATGACATTCACACAGAATGTGTTTTTGTGTTTTAAAGCATGTGATGTAGCGTAGCGGCATGGCAAAGAAAACAGGATTTTCTGCAGTTTTCCCATTGTTTTTCTATGTAAACATGCTAGATGGATGTCTCTGACTATTGCACATGTTAAAAGTTCAACTTAAAAACGTTTCTCTAGACATGCCATGCGTCTGGTGTTTTTACATGCAAAAACGCATGAACCCTTCCTAATATATGCTTACTACTGGTTTGCAATTGGTCTTATTTTTTCTTTTCATTCCTTTGCATACTAAATTGTGATTGGACTTTTTATTTACAAAGAGCCAAAGTTAATCTTTTGCTGCATTACAGCAATGGTATTTCCTTCAGGAAATGCTAATCTAGTTTATTTTGAAGGATTTTGCCTTCTTAAAATGGTGTTTTTGAGAAATCACAGAAAATGGGGAGAAAGTCATGATAACATTCACTGATTGTTTGTTCTTGTTCCTCTTTGGCCCGTTTATTTACATTACTTATTTATCCTGAGCATAGCAGAGAGTGCAAAGTAATGAAGAGAAAGTTGAGCCATTAAGTAAACCTTTTTTTCCACAAAGCTTTTGTGTAGAAAAGAAGAGGGGGATGTGTCTTTGGCATTAGTCTCCTAGAATTTCAAAGAGCTGGATCTTGGCAATAATTCAGAGCAGCTAAGGGGATATATGAATACTTGGTCTGTGAGGCCTAAAAGCCTAAAGCCTGACAGGCTGAAGTCATCTGTTCCAATTCAGCCATCAAGTCTTCTGTTCGCCTAAAACGGCTGTCCATGGTTAGTATGAGTGAATGGATAATGCCTTATTCTTGTCAAATAAGTGTAGGGTAAAACGCTGGGTGTGTTTTTTATGAACAAATCATGGCTGTCTGAGTGTGTTAGACTGAGGAGAACCACATTAGTGAGGCCTGTATTATGACTAAACACACTGCGTGACTCAGAAAGATGTGCCGAAATGCACGTCGGCCCTGGCTTAACTTTGGAAGTTTTGATACAGTTTGGGGAAGTGCGAGCCGTTCATGCCAGACTGGGGAGAGAGATGTTGTAATAATGTAAAATATGTGAAAAATAATGTGTTTTTCGAACAACCTAGTATGAGAGCCTGTTCTAGTACACCCCCAAAACAAAATCAAGACTTTGTAAAAGAGCATAACAGGACCCCTTTAAATCACAAAACTGAGCACAAACATACTGGCATATGTGTAAAGTTGATTATCTTTTATTAGGAGTATAGTTTTGTACTCACATGATGAACAACCATCATGCATTTTATTTTAAAAGTTAAACATTAAAAGTGCAAAATGTCAGAGCAACATCAAGTAAACGTCTGTGAAATGGCAATTTAGGAATTAGAAAGAGATGTGAACTCATTAATGTTACATTTCCCTCAAGTGTCAGTCTACGTGATGTGATTTTGTAGTTTGTAAATCATATTTTAGGTTCAGTATTAGGAGAACAATATAATGCAATAATAAATTACATTATAATGCAAAATGTACATTCCGCATATTGTATTTTATCCTTTGTGCTTCTGTCAAAAATGCCCCACTTTCAACCAAGTAAAAACACCTAAATTAAATATACCAAATTGTATTGCCTTCAGTGTTTAAGGTCAAATCATTATAAACCTTCTGAAAATATATACATTTAATTATGCATTAGTGTAAACTGTACAGCTTTTATGATCATTCAAAAATGATGACATAAGGTCATGAGGGGCATCCAAACATTAGAAATGTATTATTCCAAAATACTTAATGAATTACAATTTTAAGGCACCATGGCTTCTAAACTGACCTGCAATACTGGTGTTTGTACAAAGTGTTTGAATACACAACTTGTGAAACTTTAAGACTTAAGAAAAAAACACACCGCAAATCACAGGTTACATATTAAGTGAAATATAACTAAAGTGCATGTGTCATTGCGATATACTGTGCGTGCTTAAATGTGCTCAACACGTAAAATAAAGGACCTTAGTTGACATAGTATGTGCAAATATGATGCAATCTTGAATTACAAAAAATAAAAGATCTTATGAGATACTAAAAAGGCACAGAGATGAGAAAAGGAGTCTTTCTTGGCACTTCAGGCTCACAAGATCATTCCTGCGTTGTCACAGGTAAGTATATCATTGGGTTTGGCTTGTCCAATCTGTCTGTGAAACTGTCCTTGCTTGTGTGTCTTCCAGCAATGCACATTTGGACCTAAAGAGATGCTCTTTATGCTTGGCATCTGGGTAAAGACGGTCCTTGATAATGGTGTGACAGGATTATGGGACAAATTGAGCTCTTGTAAAGAGACAAGTCCACTAAATACATCCGGGCTCAAGGTCTTGAGCCGGCTGTTGTTTGACAAGTCTAAGACCTGTAGGGTCTTCAAACCTCTAAAAGCACCTGGTTGAATGAGGGTCAGGTCGGAAAGGCTGCTGAGAGACAGGTGAACCAGTTCTGTCATTGAATCAAAGGCCCCTGCATCAACGCTGGAGATGAGATTCCCATCCAGGTTCAGATACTGAAGTGGGATGCCGTTGAGCATCGGCACCTTCCTCAATTGGTTCCCTGCCAGCATAAGACTCTTGATGTTCAACGGATGGCCAGGCGTCTTCCTGGAAACGGAGGTAAGAAGGTTTTGCGACAGGTCCACCATGATTGGTACATCCTGTGCTCTGGTGGTGAGCAGATCAAGGCTAAACTCTTTGAATCGGTTTTCACTCAGGTCCAGCTCAACCAGAGGGAGTCCGGTGAAGCAGCCGTCGCCGAGATCCTCAAGAGCGTTGTTGCTCAGGTCCAACGTCTCAAGGTAGCGAAGTTTAGAGAACGCTTTGGGACTGACATGTGAAATGAGATTGCCGCTCAGGTCCAGACTAACCAAGGTGGTGTAACCCGGTCCGGAGAGCATCGAGTCGCTGATGGAGGTGATGGAGTTTAAAGAGAGGTCGAGATGGGACGTGTCCAGAGGGATGGGGACAGGAGCGTTCCCAGGGCCGATTCCACTGCAGTCCACTTTGGTAAGGCTGAAACTGTCGAAGAGGCCGAAGCTCTCCACCTCACACCGACATTGCGGATGGCAGTTCTTCACCGCTCCCATGACAGCCAGGCCAAGCAAAGAGAAGAAAAGACACAGCAATGTGGCCATGGTGAGCTATAAACCAAAAAAAAACAACACACAGTACACGGTTAAATTTCACAGTCATAAAAGTACCAAAACAGAATGAACCAATCAAAATCAAGTGAACGTCAACATTTAGTTCTCAGTTCACACTGGTGTTTAGTTCCTATAAATGAGTTCCTATAACCAACCAGTGCGGAATCTCCTATTATCAATATCGTTGTTATAGTTACCTTGATAGTTATTGTTCTTTACGTGAACTGGCCTTAAGGGTCTGGCATTCCATGTTACCATCAAAACAGAACCATAACCCACTTCAGTGGTCTTTGAGAGGTTTGAAGAGATTAGTCGCTCATTACATATGGTAATTTATTTGCAGCTGGACCTACATGCTTGTCACTCTGGGTCTGTGTTGATTCATTCGTTACGCTAAAAGTATAAATATTCTTCCCTTCTAGTGCAACTTTATATTTTACGCACATTCTCAAAGGATTTTACCTCATTCTTATGATCAAAGAACCTATTAAATTTAAATTTCTCAATTATAGCAACAATTTGTCTTGATTACAAGGGTGCAAGGCTGTTCTCATGGAGAATTTAAGGACGGTTAACACATAATCATTCAGTTAAAGAATATTAAGAAACTCAAAGTCTTTGATGCTTTAATATGCTTTAACAATTATTAGAACAACTATTAGAAATTATTAAGATAATTAACTTATTAAATTAATGAAGTTAAATTATAAAGTTAAGTTAAATGATTAATATCTATAATATCAGTGTTATTTGTGAAATAAATAGAAAAAGCTGTAAATCTAAGTCTATATTTATGGTAAATTCTGTAATAATAATTTATCACATTCAAATTTGTAATTCAGGTTATTCAATATGAAAGCAAATAAAATAATAATATAAAAATGATATTCAATATAAATTCTATCAATAAAAAGCCATTACTTCAGTCTTGAGTGTCACATGATCCAATAGAAATTATTGTAATATGCTGATTTGGTGTTTACACAACATTTCTTATTGTTATCAGTGTTGAAGACAGTGCTGTTTTAATATTTCTGTGGAAATGATGATACATATTTTCAGGACTCCTGATTAATACAGTTCAAATAATAAGTTCAAAATGTGTGTGTGTGTGTATGTATTAGGGCTGCACGATAAATCAAAATGGAATCATCGCGATTCGATTCGATTCAGGATTTTGATTTCACGATTCGATTCGATTCACGATTTTGATTTCCGATTCGATTCACAATTTTTTTTTTTTACAAAATGAGATTTAAGAGATTATAAATTAAATGTGTCCTTTTATTATTGCTTGGAAAAACTACTGTACGTTTCTTTGTGAAATTGAAATATAACACTATAATAATATACTAATATAGC
Organism: Sinocyclocheilus rhinocerous; assembly: GCF_001515625.1. Classification (NCBI taxonomy): domain Eukaryota; kingdom Metazoa; phylum Chordata; class Actinopteri; order Cypriniformes; family Cyprinidae; genus Sinocyclocheilus; species Sinocyclocheilus rhinocerous. The sequence continues at coordinate 1,661,660 of NW_015625590.1, read as the reverse complement.
ACTTGTAAATTATTGCTCTTTTGTTGGTTTTGATTGCTTCTATTGTCCTCATTTGTTAGTCGCCTTGGATAAAAGCAGTTGCTAAATAACAAAATTTAAATATAATGTAAAT
>NW_015625590.1:1659265-1661399 GCF_001515625.1 Sinocyclocheilus rhinocerous | reverse complement strand
TGAAAGATACGCATGACAATCGCAGCTTCTGTCGAATCGCGATCTCGATTCCGTTTCGATTTATCGTGCAGCCCTAATATATATACTAGGGCTGCACGATAAATCGAAATGGAATGGAGATCGCGATTCGACAGAAGCTGCGATTGTCATGCGTATCTTTCAGTGAAGCACGGTTCTGTGATCAGCAGTAAATCTCCATCCGAAGGCCAGAGGGCGCTCTCGCGCTGAAACTCCAAATACGCCTCGCAGAAGAAACCCAGGAAATGCCTATTGCTGCAGCTGAATAAACAGAAGATTCAACTGCTTTCATTGATTCAACGTGACTAATAAACACACGACTACGGCAATATATGGTTTATCTGAGTTCTTATTATTATAATTTTCATTAAAATAAAGTATGTTTATAATGCAATGCCTTTATCACTGCTTAGATACTATGAAATATGTTGCGTGCCTTATTCTGTGTAAGTAGCCACATCATCTCACAGAAGGATTTATTTCAAACACTCGACTGACGTTATGAAGTGAGTTTGGAGTAAAAATATGTTATTAAATGTGGTATTTTCACATGCTTTCAGATGGAGCAGCATTTACTTCACAGAGCCGTAGTTCACTGAGAAGCTATGCAAACAGCTGTCATTATTTCTCGATTTCAGAATCGCGCAATACAATCGTCTGCGATTTTTTTGCGTAACTTGTCAGTGAACTACGGCTATGTGTAGTAAATTCTGCTCCATCTGAAAGCACGTGATGATTTCCTGCTGATTACAGAACCGGCTTTTTTTAACAAAATGCGCATGACAATCATTATACGCATAAATAACTGAATCTTGCTTACGCGTTTTCATGAAGTACGCAGAAGACCTTAAAAAGTAGACAGAAGATCTGTGTCACGCAGGTGGAGATGTTCTCTATGACTCCAGCTGAACTCTATAAATGCTCTACTGACGACGCTCTACTGACAACTTTTGTTATCGGACTGCCCTACCATGGTCTCTTTGTTTAACTAAACGACCTGAACTTAAACCTATTTCAACACTTGGCTCCAGATCTAAATACAAACAATACTGTTGAATCTGGGCATGGGTTAACCTGATTACAAAACAAAACAGGTTCGCACAAATCATTAGAACGAAGCAGCAAAAACGACTGCACATTAATTTGTAAGATTGCGTGTAGTAGTATGTATAATGATTAACAGAGCCAGCACGCTAAATAAACAATTACCTCTTATGTAACTGATTGCATAATAGGTACAATTAAAACACTTAACTTAGTGTGTACACTGACAACAATTTAGTGAGATATAACTATTAATTTCTAATCTGTTACTAAAACAACAGCAGACATGCTATAAGAAAGTAGTACCCAAAATATTTGAAAAAGTATTTGTGACATCCTAAAGTGCTACTTAAACTTGATGAATCTGCTTAAATAGGAATATTTGTTAGGGAATAGGGATATAGACACAGACCTGTAACCTCAGGTATGTCTTTCCTTTTCTGCTCTGGTGACAAGGAGAGACAACAGATGTGTTCCTTCTCAAACTGCAAGTCCCTCCCTACTCTCTTCTCAAGACATGAGCAGCCAGAGACATTTGGTCATTTTAAAGAAATGGTTCACCCAAAAATGAGAATTTGCTGAAAATGTTCTCCCCCTCAGGCCATCCAAGATGTAGATAAATTCATTGAAACAGATTTGGATTAATTTAGCATTGCTTCACTTACTCACCAATGGATCCTCTGCAGTGAATGGGTGCCATCAGTCCAAACAGCTGATGAAAAAGTTGCAGTAACCCACATGACCCCAGTCCATCAATTAACATTTTGTGGAGCAAAATTCTGCATGTTTTTAAGGAACAAATCCACCATTAAGATGTTTTTAACTTCAAACAGTTGCTTTCTGCTAAAAAGTCGTCTTGTCTGAATCAGAAGAGAAATATGCACAGATCAAGCACCATTTACAAGCAAATACAGTACAAAACAGTTCTAAACAAATATGTCTGTGGATTTTGATGTAAGAGGACAACAGAGCACAGGAGGAAATGTTATTATGGATTGTGGACACATAGTTTGGCCAGAATTAAAGGTTTAAAGTTAAAACATCTTAATGATGGATTTGTTTTATTCAAACA
>NW_015625590.1:1640597-1659255 GCF_001515625.1 Sinocyclocheilus rhinocerous | reverse complement strand
ATCAGTTGTTTGGACTCTCATTCTGACGGCACCCATTCACTGAAGAGGATCCATTAGTGAGCAAGTGATGCAATGGCAAATTTCTCCAAATCTGTTCAGATGAAGACATCCTGGATGGCCTGAGGGGGAGTAAATGTTCAGCAAATGTTCATTTCTGGGTGAACTATTCCTTTAATTGAAATGTCTCAGACTGTTTGTTCTATCAGTGCCTTGCAAAAGCACTAAAACACTTTTCTGCCAAACTTTTTTTTTATATTTAATTAATTCTGTATTGTCAGATTGATTACTCATATGTAACAACATTCAAAATGATTTTCTGTCAAGCTTGTGATTGTATGTTTCTAAGTAACCATACGTATACATCTGCCCGTGTGACAGGGGTTATGAACTCTCCAGGTGTTGTACACCTCCCCCTGTAAAATCCCTCCTTAAAATGCCTAAAGTCTAAGTGGACTGTATTTTAAGAGCAATCACTGTCAGTGGTTAACAGCTACATATTTAAACCATTTATCTTTCTCCGAAATGTGGGAAATTACCCTCATACCTTCCCTTTCGGTGAGTCTGAGAGACTCACCTATGAGTCTGCATGAAAACAGTCTAGTGTTAGAATGCAGATCATTTTCAACTTACTTTATCTTTCTGCAGTTAACATAGCCAAAAGAGAACTACAGTACAAGAGAACTAAAGTCGGTTCTTAACCAATTTAATTAGCAGACTGCAGACATCCTAATCCAATAACGCTGAAAGAATGCAGTACTTTAAGGGGGGTCAGATTTAATGGGAGCTTTAACATCTCAAACAGCTCACTTCTGAATGCCAGGTACTTTTTGTGATGCCAACTTCACAACAGCACATGCATCAAAGCGTTCAACAAAATTTTTATGGGTGTTGACTACAGTACAGCTGACATAATGCAGGTTGCCACCCATATACTAGAAAACACGTGGACAGCTTTATCTCAATTCTAATGCATTAAAGCACTTGTTAGCCTTAGAACAAAAAGGATAAAAAATAAAAAAAAAATTTACTTTATTTTTTCTTCCATTTTTAATTCCCCTGTTCAAGTCTACTGACAAATGGCACCATTTGGTGGGTGTCTAAAGCATAGTACTTAACAATGCTAATGCCTCTTCCTCCAACAGGAAACAACTAAATTACTCAATTGTGCTTTTCATTCAAGTGAGAAAAGCAGCAATTTAAGTCCAATTGTTAAATAGAACCCAAAACAAAGATGAAAATAAAATGATGAAAAAAATTTAATTTTACATAAACAGCTACGGTGCCATTATTGTTATAATACGCCATTAAATATTAATAATAATAGTTATTATTATTCTTAAATAACATTGTGTAGCCTATTACTTATTATGTACAAAGCAGAAATAAAATAATTAATACTTATTTCTTTTAAAAAGTCTGTGCAAAACCATATTAGTTGATTCACAGTAAAATAAATTTATCTGATAACTACTTTGACCGAATTTTGGGCATCATAGGTGCTGTCTAGGTAGGTAGCTGACTAGGTTTTGAGACGCAGCTAAAATCTCTGCCTTCATGGTCTGATCCACATCTGTATTCAGTTAAAAATACAATCGCAAATAAACTTTGTAACAACTTGACCATTCTCAACAAACGTGTGCGTTTCACACTATACAGTCTATGGTTTCACAGCACCAGAATGTACAAATATGTACGTTAACGTTACTTCCATTGTGTCTTTATTTTTCATTACGCGAACTACTTGAGATGAAGCAATCAGCAGGCATTTTGAGTTTGTCATATAAAAAAGGCAGTACAAACCAATGCCAACAGCAAGTCACGTTTGTCAGATACAGTTTGTCTTTTTGGTAAAACTTACCATGTGCCGCGACACGTCTGTCGGAGAGCTTTTAAGTTACTCTTCCAGGCCAGCATCGGAAAAGACTCCAGTTTTAGGGATTGTCATATCCTGTGCTTTTTGTCGTTGGGCGAATGAGCACGTCTGCGGTATTGTCTTGGTTGGGACTTTGTCGATCTATCGGTTACAGACTCGCCGCAGAAGATGAAGCGATAAAACGCCACCGCAAGCACAGTCTCGTCTAGAGTTTCACTGATGATAATCCGCGCCCAACAACGTCTAGACGCGGCGAGTAACAGCGCCCCCTAGCGGCGAGTATATAACACTACAGACCATTTAAATGTAAACTGGGAGTCGAATCTTTTCTGACGTTTATAAATGTTTTTATTTTTAAATTAAACGAATAAATAATAGCTTTTATACTGTCTCTGTACTGAAGCCAAAACAAATGATTATAACGTTTTCTAAAAAAACATTTACTTTATAATAAAGGAAAGGCATGCAGGCAAGTCTAAAGTGAGAAATAACTGTGTAACCATAACATTCTTGATTTGACTGTTTGAACAGCTCTGTAGAGGCTTTACAGATGCACATTCATAAAGAAGATGGTCTTTTTTTCATTTATGCACCATGTTCTTGTAGCATTTATTTCTTAATTTACAACAGTTTGAATGATACAAATAATAATAATAAAAGAAAGCTGACGTGTGTCAGTGGATTCAAATCTATTTATATAGTGTTTTTCACATTAAATATTGTTCTAAAGCAGTGTTTCAGAGAATAGTGCCCTTCAAACCCTAATGAGCAAGTTAAAGCTTTTTTCACTGTTAAAAATGAAGGCTGCATACAACAGAATAAAACTAGTCATGATTAGTCTTGTACTTTCCCATCAGTCTTTCGAAAGTGGAATTTAACAGTAATAATATCAAATTTAATAAATGTTTAAAACAAAACAAAAAAACCTTGAGCTAACATGTTAAACGCTGTCAAATTTTCTCATATTTTCTATATGGACTCCCTTATGGGCCACTGCAATATACCACTAAGATCATATTTTGTGTTTTCAAAATGTGAGTTGTCAAATAAATCACAACTCATTTATTGTTGTGAACATGGTGGTCAAGTCAGCCGAGGTGGAATGTAGAGGGCCCTTAACCAAGTCAGGAGTACGACAGCCCCCTATAAGAGCCTATATGGATGACCTTACTATTACAACGACATCGGTCCCAGGGAGCAGGTGGATCTTACAAGGACTTGAGAGACTCATCACCTGGGCAAGGATGAGTTTTAAGCCCTCCAAGTCAAGGTCCATGGTGCTGAAGAAGGGGAAAGTGGTTGACAAGTTCCGTTTTTCGATCTCAGGAACTGTCATCCCAACCATTTGGGCATTACAGGGGTGGCCAAGAAGAGGGCCATTCAAGCCGCGAGCGAAGCTGCAGAGAAGGCCACAAGGTGGCTTTGGTTTAAGAGGGCTGATCCGTGGGCTGCTACTGGGACGCAAGTCGGGGCTTGATCAACCCCGGCTGGGTCGCCTGGGCGAGGGTGTATGATGTTGCGAGACCCGAAACACCCAATGACCCCAGGGTACATCACTGAGGATGCGTCCCAGTGCATTCATGAGATGTTTCTTGTATATTATTAATATATTCATGTTAACATATAAACTTCTACACTTTAATGTTGAAGGTTACCATCATACAACCGCTTAAATTACATCTGTAATGGTAAGTGTTTACTAAATTTAAGGAATAGAAAAGCCCCAAAGATGCATGCAATATTATTTGTATTTATATTATCACTATTTTGTGGTTTTCAGGTGGATTTAGGTCACAAAGAAAACCTTTGATTGTGAAATCTGAGTTCTTAAAGTTTATTTTGTTTTTCTGCTCTCTGCAGATTTGTATAACTCGTAGAAGTGAAACTAAAGAATAAAGAGAAGGAGAGTATAGGAAGAAAAAGAGGACAGTGACGATTATGCAGGAACTGCATAGTTTATAATATGTTCTAAAATATAAACTTAAAACAACCTCTGATCTTTTCGTTATGAACGAGGTTGCACGTTTAAAAGAGTGCAGATTTTTTTCATCCACTAGATGGCAGTACAATAAAACAAAAACAATTGTCTTCAAGGAGCCCACATTTCAATGAAGAGAGTAAAACTTTTTAGTTATATTCACAAATATTATTAATTGTAACACAAATATTAGAAAGTATATGAAGTGCATCTTCAGCAATGGTTAACTAACCAATCAGCCATAATAAAATTACAGATATGTCAATTCAAACCCTGTACATGTTTCAAAGACCAAGACATTTTGGTTTTGTTTCCTTTAGAGACAGTTATTTAGTGCTACAGAGTGCTTGAAATATTACCTGTAAGAGCTTTGGGTGCTGTTTGCTGAGTTTGCATCCCCTGTTTCTGGTTGTAGGGCAGAGGTGTCAAGGTGTAACATTTAAGAAGCTCAGAGGCTTATTGGATATGGGTCAGCACATCTCTCTCGCCCTCCTCCCTCTCTCTCACTCTCACTGCACATATCACCAGAAAATCTCAACAGTAACCTGAAGGCAAACGCTGCATTAAGCAAAAGCTGCATTAAGCTCCTCAAGCACATCAGAAATCCCAAAAGGCACGTGATCCATCAAAAAGTCAAGACTTTTAAAGTTTTAATAGCCAGCAAACGAGAAACAATGAAAATGTGAATCAAACAGTAAAACTGCTTGAGCACAAGATTGTTTTGTTCCGTAAATGTTTCTTATTACCTGGGCTCGTATTTCTCTGTAAACATTGTGCTAATAGTCCAAATGAGCTCAGAGAGACCTCAGGTGAATTCTCAAAACACAAGGTTTAACTGACGCAGGCAAATGTGAGAGAACTCTAGGGATCGTCCAAGGGAACGCCCTTCGTTAACTTTAATTATACCCAATACACCATGTGCAAATTCAATTGAAGTGGGCCTATCACAGCTACACCAAACAAATGCTTAATTACACTGCGTAAACGCTCATGCAGCTCAGGGTCTCCATGGCGAGGTGGAAATAGGCTGCTGAGACCTTGCTCGACCATAAATAACCTAAAGATGAGAGCTCAAAAACATAAAGCATAAAAATAATAATAAAATGTTGTTTTCTATACTAATAAATGTTGTTCTGTAATTTCTGATCCAAAAGTCCTTTTGATATTTTTGTGGCGCTTTAAATGACTGGAGATTGTAATTCTTGAAATACGAAATGTTGGCATAAGTAGTTTGGCTTGTATGTACTGTGCATATATATGATATTTTATTGTTATTTTATACAAATAAATGATTTAACCCTATTCAAATGTGTTCATAGTCATTTGTTGTCATTTGTACATAATATTATATAATATATAATATTATATTGTTATATATTATATATTATAATATATACACACACACACACATACACACACCTATATATATATATATATATATATATATGCATATAATAATATTTTAATATTATTTTAATGAAACAAAATCTTGGTATTTAAAAAAAAAAAAACATATTTTAATGTTTTTGCTTAAACATTTTCCACAATCCAAACCAACAGCACTGAAATCATTGCATTTAATTATTCTTCTTGGCCCATCAAAATATCTTCCTAATGTGTAATTTACGCTTGTGATGACTGTACACTATAATGCAACAATTTTATGTTTCCTTCGTTTGCCTAAAAAGTAACTAATTGCGTTCATGGCTAGCTCAGTCAGTAAAGGTGGATCTGAAGCGTTAACGTATGTCTGCAATCCTCTTATTTTGTCCCTGACCAAGTATGGATTAGATTCATCCGCGGGTCACTTTCAAAGGACTTTCATTGAATAGAGAAACATCTAGGCCTCTTGATAATTTCGAGTGGATTCATTTAAAACGCAACAATTATTTTTAAGCTCGTCAAGGATTTCAGGAACTGCGATGTAACAAAAATAAGGTAAAAACTGAACCCATATCGACAACACTATCGAGTAGTTGTACAGCAATATTCATAAGGGTGAAGCTGGAAAATGTTACTGAACGTTAGGTGTGAATTGTGAAAGGTGCAAAAGTGCACCTGGATTGATGACTGTAGGTTTAAGTAGCTCTCCAGGGTGCTGAAGTTGAATCTCAACGCCACTGACGAGCCTCATCAAACTCTTGTTTGTGAGCGGAGATCTACTCAACATTTGTTTATGCCCACTGCGCGACTGATGCTGGAGAACTCTATGAAGGATATAAATCGACCTTATAAAAGAAAACACTGGAGGAAAGAGGTAAAACTTTGTGAAAATGTTTTCCTGCACCAAGAGGCCCATATAAATAATGGTAAGTTCATTTTCTAAATTGCATTTTATGTAGCAATGTGTTTCAATTTGTTCACTAGCATAAATATAAGTGCAGATAAATTTGTAGTTTATTTATTTATTTGTATTTGTCGTGCATCAAAAATTTGGTAATGAAACAATTTTCACTCAGAAATTGCTAGTAAATATCACAAATAATTACAACAAAAGGCAAATAACACATTAAACATGAAATTTGGAAAGACTGAAATATTATTTATTTGTAAAACGTACTCCAATAATCAATGTTTTATTTACAAAATATTTACCTAAAATATTTTTTTTACGGTGTAGATTAGCAAAGCACAAATAAATATTTTTCCCATGTCACAATAATTTCATGTAATTTCTACAACCATGTTCTAATCATTCAGAGTTCAATTATTAGATTTGATCAGATTTAACTCACATAACTTACATTTAAAATGAACTGCAGACTGTCGATTTTTACTTAAAAATGTAACTTTAAGTTTTCAATTTTGGTGTGTTGAAATGAATTGTACAGAAAATATACAACCTAGCTGTATGTAACGGATAAGCCTATTGAATATTTGGCCTTGAAAACTGATAAAAGTGTGCCATGACTTCAATTCATGTCTAACCTGCTGTTTTCTAGGTGTCTCTTTGTAATATCCATCTCTCATAACGTCTTCTGACGGAGGACAATGCAACATATTCACCTCCCATTCGGAGATGCTTTATGGGAGTTATCCAGTTACCCCTGCTGCCCCGTTCTCAGGAGCAGACACAGCCTCTCTACGCTCCCATTTTACAGCATTACACTATGGATTATTCTTGGTGTGTTGACGTTTCCATGCTGTGTCCAATGCCTGATTTTCAAAGTAGGTGTCTTGGGGCCTTGGAACTGTGACCCTTATTACGCAAAATCACTTCCTGCCATTGCGTCCAAACTGGCTGTTGGCCGCATAAACGAGGATTTTAGTTTAGATCTGGGCTGCACAATGGACTTTGTCATCCTTCAGGAGGCTTGTGAGACATCCAAAGCCTTGACCTCGTTTGTACAATATGAGAACATGGTTGATGCATTTGTAGGCCCTACAAATCCAGGATACTGCAATGCTGCGGTGCTCATGGGCAAGAATTGGGACAAGTCTATATTTTCATGGGCGTGTATTAACTATGAGTTAGACCGGGTCCAGGGCTACCCAACATTTGTTCGAACTTTACCATCCCCGACACGGGTGCTTTTTAGTGTACTTAAGTTTTTCAGCTTGGCTAACATAGCCATCGTGTCTTCTAATGAGGATATATGGATCGACACGGTTAAAATGTTCTGCTACATTTCAGGTCTCTCCGCTCTTTGGTACAATCTACAACAGTTTGTACCTCCTTGCCAAGTCCATGCACAATGCCAGAAGAGCTGGTAAGTGGTTCTCCGGGTCTAACCTGGCTTCCTTCACAAGGAACATTACATTTTCCGGGTTCAACCAGAATATCCGCACGGATGGCCAAGGGAACGGGCAAACCGACTATGTGATCTTAGACACTGATGGCTGGGGATCTGAACTGTATCGCTGCTTTTATGTGAACCTGACGTTAGATAAGGTGCTGTTTGCCGGCACGTACATTAATTTCCCTGCAGGTTCACCTCCACCTTCAGACTCCAGCTGCTGGTTTGACCCCAATGCCATCTGCACAGGAGGTACAACAAACCCACACAAACTCATACTCATTTTACACAGTGTTGATCAATGAGAAATAGATATTTGACTTTTAATGGTGTCAATTTTTCAGCTTAAAAGCCACCAGCATTACTATTATTATTATTATTATTAAAAATTAATAACATTCAAATTCAAATAATTTTAAGAAATGTTATTTGTTATTTTATGATCAATATTAAATATTATTATTATTCTTTTAAGAAATATTTTAAAGAAAATATCGGTTATTTTATTTTATTTTTTTACAAATAATAAATAACATTTTTAACAGAAATAATCAATTAAAATTAATAATTACAATTAAATTATAGTTCCCTTTCAGTCGGTCACTCTCGACGTCACGTCGGATGACCGACGAATTGGGATCTCGCTTAGAGAGACCAATCTACTTCGAGTGTAAACTAAACGAGCCAATGCACATTGGCATGCGATTATTGCATCCAGCTGCCACTGATCACAGCGTGAGTATAAGTAGGCAGCAGATGCAGCGCATATTCAGCTTTTCACTTCAGAGCCGAGCGGTTCTATCGTTCTGCTCCTGACCTTCTACGTAGAGAAAGAAAAACTACAGTCAAGCACGCTCTTCGAAGTGGGCTCTCGTGCTGGTGGTACGGCACTTCAGCGGCGGTGGTTTTCCCGTGTCGAGTGGGTTGCACACAACAGGCTGCACTACCCCTGTGTGTGTTGCAGACGGCCATCTCCCCTGTGCGCTTCAGCACACTAAAAGAGCAGTGGTTCCGTTGGTCCCGCTTGCACGGTATCTGGGTGCCTGGCTAGAGCTACCCAGCCCATCTCGCTGGTTTCTGCGGTCCATAAGCCTCGGCTATGCGATTCAGTTTGCCCGGCGTACCCCCAAGTTCAATGGCATCCGCTTTACAACAGTGAAGGCGGCCGAGAAGTAGATTGGTCTCTCTAAGCGAGATCCCAATTCGTCGGTCATCCGACGTGACGTCTCCGTTCCCTCCTTCAGGGAACGAGGGTTACCATACGTAACCGAGACGTTACATTAGCATCTCTCTCTCTCTCTCTATATATATATAAGCACTGTAAAAATAAAATTAATATCTTTATGCTCAGTATTGTGTTGTAAATAATCAATATTAAACATTGTTATGTTTATTATTATTCAAAGCCAAATAGTTTAAAGAAATAATTAAAATGACATTCAATAATTTAAATTAAACAGTAATATTTTATTTTTAATCATGCTAACAATTATGACATTGCTGTTTTCATATGATCATTGTCAATGTCACATCATAACGGCATCATTTTATTATTATTATTATTATTATAAAAGTCAAATAATTTGCATAAAATAATTAAAATTTTAGTATGACTTTAGTATTTTTATATGATCACTGTTAACTGATCATGTTATGTATAATTAGTAACTTATATGCTATGCATTTGTTGACTAATTTATTCTTTTGTGTTTTAGGTGTGGAAATTATATATGTTATCATAGCGTTTGTGATTGTCCTCATTATGGTTCTTGGTTCTATTGGTCTAAGTCTATTCATAAGGTAATATTGCTGTGGTTTTGATAAGATCCTATGATTTTTTCATTTTATGAATATATAGAAGATACAAGAAGTTGTGCGTGAACTTGTCTGATCTTTGTAGGAGGCGAATCCAACAAATCCAGCTGATCAAAGGGCCCAACAGAATCCTGCTTACGCTTGAGGACCTGACCTTCATCAACCCTCAGCTGAGCAAGAGGGTATGCGTCACCCGACCAGCTGTTTTATTTAAACATTAAGCCCTTTTTTGAAAATGTTATATTTTCTATGTATCTCTTTTCTCACAGAAAATCACCCTTGAGGATCTTTGCGACTCAAAAAGTTACATTGAGGAGAAGAGCACAGGTGAACGTTCCCGCTCTGTGAATAGCATGGCAACAGCAACACATGAAACTTCAAACGTGGCTGTCTATGAGGTGATTTTATGAGTCATTTCATTTTATTTATTGAACACACCATGTCATTTCAACTTGACACAATTTAAATCATTTTAATCTTTGCAGGGCGACTGGGTGTGGCTAAAAAAGTTTAAGGAGGGAGACTTCAAAGAGGTTAAACAGAGCACCACTAAGATCTTCACCAAGGTATGGCTCAAAACACTCATTTAAAACTAACAGTTTGGTATGATCTTGTTCTTTGAGTGACACTTCCTATCATCTTTATAATTCCCAGATGAAGGACCTACGGAATGAAAATGTCAATCCATTTTTGGGGTTCTTCACCGATTGTGAGATGTTTGCCATTGTGACTGAACACTGTTCACGGGGGAGTCTACATGACCTCCTCCGTAATGAAGATGTCAAACTGGACTGGATGTTTAAATCCTCCTTAGTGCTGGATCTCATCAAGGTACTTTTGAACATTTTGATGAATATTAATGTAAAAATGCAAACTTCTAATGATCTCCAGATTATTTTCAAATGCATTTATAATGTCCTTATATATATCTTTGTCGACGTTAAAATCTGATGGTTTCTGGTACCATCCAATAGGGCATGAAATATCTTCACCACAGGGAATTTCCTCATGGGCACCTGAAGTCTCGTAATTGTGTAGTAGATGGACGTTTTGTCTTAAAGATCACTGATTATGGTTACAATGAGATTCTTGAGACCCAGAAAGCTCCAAAGGAGACCCCACCTCTAGAGGGTATGGGTGTTTATTTTTAAAAAATCTGGTTTATTTATAATGCAAATCTCACTTTTATTCCATCTAATTCTCTGATATTAAACAAAAACATGATAAGGCAATTCTTTGTCACTCAGATCTATTCTGGACAGCTCCTGAATTTCTCAGAGACCCAGAAAGTCCACGGAAAGGAACTTATAAAGGAGATGTGTACAGTTTTGCAATTATACTTCAAGAAGTAGTGGTCAGAGGAGCGCCGTACTGCATGCTCGGCTTGTCTCCTGAAGGTTAGTTATAAAGACAGTCTACAAGATCTACTGCTCTTAGTTTGATGAACCAGCTTTATAGTAAACAGGCTGTTACAACAGTAACTGGACAGGTATTATCAGTGAAATTTGGCATCTCTTTATAAGTAAAGACATGATTATTGTATCAACAGAGATAATAAGGAAGGTGAAGAAACCTCCGCCTATGTGCAGGCCCACTGTAGCTCCAGATCAAGCTCCACTGGAATGCATCCAGTTAATGAAGCAGTGCTGGAGTGAACAACCTGATAGAAGGCCTCCTTTTGATCAGATCTTTGATCAGGTGAGTTTTGAGTAGTCGTTTTTGGAGTTTATTGAGTGCATTGGCTAACAGAGTAACACACTTAGGATCTGAGGAACTTTGTAGTTTTTAGAATGGTTGCTTACTTTGTGTAATGATTTTACAGTATATTGTGCCAGCCATTTTATTTTATCATAATTGTTTTATTTTGTGTTATTTGATGTATTTTTATTATTATTATTTATATTTGAAGTTTTTTTTAAAGAAATTAATACTATTATTCAGCAAGGATGCATGAAATTGATCAAAAGTGACGATAAAAACATGTATAACGTTACAAAAAATTTCAAATAAATTGTGTTTGAACTTAAGTTGTGTTTGAAAAAAAGTATCATGGTTTCCACAAAAATATTGGTAATAATTAGAAATGTTTCAAATCAGCATATTAAAATGATTTCGGAAGGATCATGTGACACTGAAGACTGGAGTAATGACTGCTGAAAATTCAGCTTTGCCATCACATGAATAACTTACATTATATTAATATATAATACATTAAAATATATAAAAATATTTATTTGACATTTATTTTATTTGATAAAATATTTATTTTAAAGTTATTTTAAGTTTATTAATAGATATTTTAAATTGTAAACATTGTTCAATATTACTGATTTACTGTAATCTTTAATCAAATAAATACAAATTTTAATCAAATAAATACAACCTTGGTAGGCATAAGAGACTATAAAAAATAAAAAGAACATTAAAAAAAAAACCTTGCCAACCCCAAACATTTGAACATTTGATATAGTGTATTTATATATTTTAATTCTAATATGACAACATACATCTCACTGGATAGCTTTGCATCCAAATTTCATGTTAAAGACATTTTAATAAAAGTTTCTTGGCAAAGGTCTAAAAGACAACTATATTAAAACTAATGATTTTTTTTATATTCAGTGATAACGGCTTCTTATTTTCTGTTCTCAGTTCAAGCTCATTAACAAGGGCAAAAAGACCAATATTATTGACTCCATGTTGCGTATGCTGGAGCAGTACTCCTCTAACCTGGAGGACCTTATCAGGGAAAGAACGGAGGAGCTGGAGGTAGAGAAACAGAGGACGGAGAAGCTTCTGGCTGAGATGCTTCCTCCGTGAGTATATGTTTTCATACACCAACACACTTCTCACATACTTCATTTTATTTTCTCCAGTAAGACGTTCCTGGATCAACATCTATGTCAAATTAAGCTTCATGTCAATTTTCACTCACAGTTCTGTGGCAGAAGCTCTGAAAACCGGTGCCTCCGTGGAGCCAGAGTACTTTGATCAAGTCACCATCTACTTCAGTGACATTGTAGGCTTCACCACCATCTCATCCCTTAGTGATCCAATTGAGGTTGTGGACCTGCTCAATGACCTTTACTCCCTATTTGATGCCGTGCTGGGCAGCCATGATGTCTACAAGGTAAGCTTGGATGTCTGAGTCAACATGCCGCACAGCACTGGATTTCCATGAAAAGCCAATTAACTCTTCTTTATCACAGGTTGAAACCATTGGAGATGCCTACATGGTGGCCTCCGGGCTGCCGAAGAGGAACGGCAACAAGCACGCAGCCGAAATCGCCAACATGTCCCTGAACATTCTCAGTTCCGTGGGCACCTTCAAGATGCGGCACATGCCAGACGTTCCGGTCAGGATACGGATCGGCATTCACTCAGGTGAGCACTCAATCTCCAGCTGTTTTCATCCGCTTAGTGGTACTGTTATGGAAAACCTCTTGTGATGCTCATGTAATCTTTTGAAATTAAATTTCATTGTCCAAATTTCTACTACTCGTCCCTCGTCCCATCATGTTTCTTCTCTATCCAGGGTCGTGTGTTGCTGGAGTTGTGGGTCTAACTATGCCTAGATACTGCCTTTTTGGAGACACAGTCAACACCGCCTCTCGTATGGAATCTACAGGGTTGCGTATGGTCCATTCAAATATTTTTCTTTACAGATGTGATATACTAACTCATGATGTACTGTAATGAGAAGATGCATCAATAAACATTATTTCCTTCAGCTTACAGAATTCATGTGAACATTAGTACAGTGAATATTCTCCGCTCATTGAACGATGGCTACCAAATAGAAGTTAGAGGAAAGACTGAGCTAAAGGTACTAACACAAATGCTTGATTGTAAGAATCATAACACACTAGAGAACTGTTTTCAAAATTGATAATAATAAGAAATGTTTCTTGAGCTTGATAGCATATTAGAATGATTTCTGAAGGATCATGTGACACTAAAGACTTGAGCTGAAAACTCAATATATATTTATATAGAAAACAGTTATTTTAATTGTAACAATATTTCACAGTAGTACTGTTTTTATTGTATTTTTGATTAAATAAATGCAGCCTTGGAGAGCATAAGAGACTATTTTCAAGAACATTAAAAAAAGCTTACCAACCCCAAACTTTTGAACAGTAGTTTATGCACTGACTTACCTTTTATTTTTATTGTTGTTACTGTTTTTATTTTTAATTTTGTATTTTTTAAATGTGTTTTTTAGGGGAAAGGCATTGAGGAAACATACTGGCTTGTTGGGAAATCTAATTTTACTAAGCCTTTGCCAAAACCACCAGAGATCAAACCAGGGTAAGATTTTTATAATTATAATTTTTTTTTTTTTAAATAAACTTAGCATGTTATACAAATAAGTGTGGCCTTTTCATTATATTCCACATTATTTTACTGGCTATAAATTGTATTTTACTGCACCACTTTCCAAATAAATTGCACTTTTAGATTGATTTTGTGGTTTAGATTAATTCTCTTTGTACGTATGAATGGGATACTATTGGATAATTGGATTTATGCATCAGGGAAGACAATCATGGTTTGAGACCTGAGGACATTGAGGCTTACAGGAGAAGGAAAGCTGAGAAAAAGGCATGAACCCATAGCCATTTGCAAGGAGGTAGTACCTTGCATGCTGTGCTGTATTTGTCATGTGGTTAGGGTGATTTCTGGTGGGTTTGTGCCGTGATGCTGTTCATTGTGGTGTTGGTCTTCTTGCTTATCCACTTATTTGTGCATGTTGTGTATTTCTGCAGTTTTTATGAAATGCATCTCTTGCCAAAGTCCAAAAATGATCTAAAATTCTGTCTGTCATCATCACTGATAGCTTTCTAAATCACTTCTCATCTTTTAGAGATAACTGGCAAGACATGGTGACGGAGGAGATCAAGTCAATATTTCGCAAGGCCAACAGACAAGTGGACAAGCCCAAAATCTGAGAAGCACAAGGAAGGATGCTAAAACGGACAAAGAAGGAAAGATACATGACAAGTTGCATGGGAGAGAAACAAAGGACAACACAAGCATGCGTTTCACTGCAGCTTACAAAGATTACTTTAATAGGATTGGTTGTCGTCTGTCTAATCCGACTCTGCCCAGCACAGCAGAAACAACAGCGCTAATGAAATGGCAGCTGAGGAACAAGTAGTCAGTGAAAGTGTATTTCTTTCCCAGTCTAACACTGTCACACTTACTCTGTTTTGGCCACAGAGTGGCTCATTATGTATGGTACGTTTGGTTTTTTTCACAGGTGTTTCGCATTTTGCATTCTCAGATATTTGTTACTCATGTTGGAGCTTTAATTGATTTTCTTTGATCTTCTCTAACCAAAAAACAATGTAGTGACATAATCAGATTTGGTGAGGCTTAGTGGACATCTGCTGCAATGGCCAGATGGGATATTCTAGCATTGTTTATACAAAAGCCAAATTGATCGAGGTTGGTGATTACAAATGTAAGGCTGCTGTACGTTGTCTCTGGACTCATGAAATCGTGAAATATGACTGTGTTGATGCTGAGTAAGAAGTTGCTTAAAAGAAATTACAAAATGGAATGCAATAACTCTGTGAATTCTGTTCATTTACGCAAAAATGTTTATTTATACTATGCAGAATATTTATTAGTTGTACCTTTCAATACATTTAGAAAACTGGGCAAAACTGATACTGCTTTTAAATTACAAATAAAATCAGACTAATCAGTTTAATAAAGGGTCCTGTCTCTCTCCGATGAAGCACATGTGCTTGTACTGGATATAATGAAATGTTTAAGATGCTGTGCAGTTTAAGTTGTATTAAACATGTAGGCTGGGTTTGTCTGAGAGGGATTGACTGCCTTACATAAGCTGTTTATGATAACTTGCATTTTCTGTTAATCAAACCTATCAGGCAAAGCCTGAGTGGCATTTTTAATTATAATTTTTCAGACTGATCTCATTTTCTGGGAGTCAATGTCAAGGCCGGACAGATCTCAAAAGGCCTCTCTGTAATAGTTCAGTTTTGCACTCCTAACATTTTTTAATTGTCTGTTAAACATGTATATAAATACTGTAAAATATTATATACTATAATTGTTACATTTCATGAGCAATTGTATGGATAAAGATAGCAGTAGTAGGAGACTTTAAACGTTCAATTTCATGCTAGCAAAAGACAATGTTGTTCTGATGCTGTCACAGTCTTCAGCGGGTGTGCCCAGGATGGCCACCAGATGACACTGTTTGCTGTGAGCACATGGCTTGTGTTGTGTTTGTTTGGTGCCATGTGCTCTCTCCTGTCTATTGTCTTGCCCCGCCCATCTTGTTACCTCATTATTGTTTAAGTTGCTCCACCTGTGTCTCCCTCGCTAGCCTCCTCATTTGGTTTCCTATTTATTCTCCTGGTGTCTGTAATCCTGTGCTGATCTGTCGTTTTCCATTGTGTGTGTTATGTCTGCATGTAGTGCAGTTCCTAGCCTGCCTGTCTGTTTTTCCCCCTCAGGGTTGTTTTAGTTTCATTTTATTATTAAAAGAAAGAACCATTCATCCTGCACTTGAGTCCTCACTTCATCTCTCCACAATTAATTTATTATTACTTTAAACATAAAAAAATACTAGGACAATATTTTAAATTTCAGTTTATTGGGAAAAAACAGCAGAATGATATGAAGGGAAAAAATCAGCACACTTTCTCAAAAGATTCTATATGCTAAAGACATGCTGAAAAATAACATCTAACAAACTGGAGACAAGCATCAGTGCAGGAGAGTTTTTTGTTGGATGGAAGTGAAATCATAGAACCTACCAACTGTGCTTGAGAAACACTTGAAAAGGACCTTTTCCCTTTAAACATTAAAGATAAGGCAAACCCTACGCAGATGTCACATACTCATAAAGAGAGGCTCTACAAGCATAATAATAAATACCACAGCTTAACATCAACGACACTATGCTTAATATAAGCATAGTGTCTGATTGAATAATACACATGAACTAATTGATGTCAAACCTCTGGTTACATTTGTAGGGCTCTAATTCCACACCTATAGGATTGCATTGCTCCTGATGTTTACAACTAGTCTCCTTAAAAATATGTTTTTGTACTGACAGGTTCACTGTGATTGCCCATACACAGATAATCCATTGGAATGGCCACTCGAGGTAACAGTCACACCATTAATAACAATAATACCTTTTTAAAACATCATAAAATTCAAATAGCCTGAAAGTTACAATTCATCTCTCATTTTATCACCCTTAGGCCGAACTAGCCTGCCCATAAAAAGAATGGAGTTGGTCTTGTTGTCTTTCACAAGGAAAATGAAGGGATGGTCGGCGTAGAAGAGCTTCGGGTTCCTGATCTTCTCGCTACCATAAATGCTGGTGTCAAATGGGTTTCCCTCTGTGTCCCACTCCAAGGCAGAGGCATGGAAGACATTGGCGAGGTAAAGATCTTTCTTGCCAGAAATGTTGGACAGGTCTGCCTTAGACTTGTCCACAGCTTCAGTGAGACCAAGTTCTGCAAGATGTTTCTGCAAAGCAAGAGAAAAGAGCCTCATATATCATACAGAAAATATTGGTTGTGGTTATATAGCAACTATATAGCAAAAATCAGCCATATTTACCTGAAGGTCGTGGCTAACTTCCATGCTAACTTTAGGCAGAGAGATGGCGACTGCTCTCTCCTCGAGCTTGCTGACCCAGGTGTCCAGCTGCTGGCGAGTGAGCAGTTTCTCCAGCCTGTCCAGGGGCTCCACGTGGTAGGGCATGATGAAAATCATGCTGGACTTCTTATGTGCCAAAGGTATGCTGACCACAAACAGCTTGTTCTGTGTGTCTTCATAGAAGCCGTAGATACCTGTAACGGGCAAAGTTAAATACTGTTAAGTTCGCTTGTAGTTACAGTAGATTTTGAGTAAGAGATTTCAAAACAAGTTGTTGGTTTTACCTGTGCGATGCATCATTGGAACAGAGATTGTGTGAGAGCGGGAAACCAGGAAACCACGGTTGTCAACCATCTTGTGGTGGAACTTCTCATCCCAGTGGGCTGTGGAGCAGGAATAAGCCATTAAAATGATTAATAATTAGATTGATCTTTCTAGTCATTAAACCACCATGTCAACAGAATGTTTTGTTACAGAAGTGCTTGTCTTTAAATTTTTGTTCAGGATAAATAATAAAATATATAAATTAATAATAAAATAAAATTGTAATTATTTAATTTAAAATGTTTAACTATTATTTATTATTAAAGTAAATATCAATGCTAACTTAAAAATATGGGAAAAGCCAGGACATAACAATTGGGGCTAGTTCCGAATCAATTATTACATATGATTGAATAATTGGTAATTAAGTATAATATCAAAGTAAATATCCATCCTAACAAAAAATTTATAAAAAAAAGTCATGACATAACAAATGGGGCCTGCCAAGGTCAATAATTAAATATAATTTAATAAATAATAATTAAATATGATTTAGACAGTCCTGGAACTATTAAGGTAAATATCTATTCCAACTAAAAAATAAATAAAAAATAGGTGGCATCAACAATTGAGTATAATTTAATAATAAATAAATATGATTTATATAGACTTTATTAAAGTAAATTAAACTATTAACTATTAACGTATTAACTATTAAAGTACATATTAATTGGGGGTTCATCCCGGATTAATTAATAAATATAATTTAATAATTTAATGTAATTTTATATATGACATCTTAAATTAAAAAAAGGCAACAGAAATACTTACGTTTAAAGAACATAGCGTTTACGATCATAGCCCCATCTGTGTTTTTCACATCCTTGGTAATTTCTGGCAGCTTTCCGTCAGTTGACTTGGCAGCCCACTCATTGATGGAGTTAATGGCGCTTCTCTTATCACGGAAGTTGATCTTCGAGTGTTCGTAGTTGTAGTGCTTCTTGCTGTTCTTGACAAAGTCGTCGGAAAAGCTGACAGAGCTTGGGCCGTACAGCCTGTTGCTGATCTTCCACGTGACTTTGCGGGCCTGGGGGTCGCTCACCTCATTCAGAAGCTCGGACAGGCCTGTGTGCAGGTGGTCATCCTTCAGGGCGTCAGCCTTCAGGAGACTCTTCACCTGGGACGCAGTGGAGGATTTCCCCCCCATGGCGACCATGCCCAGAGAGGAGGCCACCACCACAGGAGAGATGAGGATGTTGTCAAGATCCTTTTCTTTGGCGATATTGTGGTAGAGATTGAAGGCCAGGTTAGCGCTGGTGTCTGCCATGGAGGTTGCAT
>NW_015625590.1:1634576-1640292 GCF_001515625.1 Sinocyclocheilus rhinocerous | reverse complement strand
CCCAGAGAGGAGGCCACCACCACAGGAGAGATGAGGATGTTGTCAAGATCCTTTTCTTTGGCGATATTGTGGTAGAGATTGAAGGCCAGGTTAGCGCTGGTGTCTGCCATGGAGGTTGCATGGGGACTCATCTTTTTGTCCTGACCGGACACGGCCACAGCCAAAAGGCACAGAGCAATGAGGTTGGATACCAACATGCTTGCTTTATTTTTGGGTAGTAATGAAAGCCTAGAAGAGAAAAGAGGCAGCAAGTGATACTGAGTGCAAATTGAACAATTTTTCTCTTGATGCAGATTTAAATATTTCTTTGTGTCTGTTATAGGAGCAAAAGGCTGCATAGTGAATTGTTTGATCATTATATCAGTTTTAAATAATTTAGTTTTTTATTTTTAAGTTTTTGAAATGTATGCACCCTAAATAGTTAAACCTACAGAAATAAAGCCTGTAGGCCATGTTTTCTAGGTCAAACCAGTTAAACAAAAGCAACGGCAATGACTAATCAGACAGGAATGTGCCACTTAACGTGAGTCTGCTCGTTTTATACAGTTCTGAAATGTGCCAAATCACTTTAAAATAAATATTTATAAAATAAAATAATGTTATGTTTCCACTAACAACCTCAAGATAGCAGCTTATGTAAGTCAGCATGGTTGTTCATTCACATATTATTTTGGTCTTTTTTCTGTTTCTTTTTTGTATGTTGCTTTTTTTATCATCTTGGATACCTTGATACGTTTTCATATTCATAGTTGTCAACGATTGTGATTTTCACTCTGAAAGACAAGAGGTGCATTTGGGTAATCTACACAAAAATATCTTTATGCACATTGGTTAATGTGGGAAAAAAAACTCCTTGAACTCCTTGCTTCTCTTAATTAAGCAAAGGTTTAATTAGAAGCAGAAGGCTGCTGCTACTTCATGCACACAGAGAAAGAAAGAAAGACATGCAGACTCTTCTTATTGGCTAGAAGATCTTAGGTGGAAACTTCGACCAATCAGAACGTCCACAGTAGACCTGCGTCTGAATTCCAAAGGTAGCACTGATTGAGTGATAGCATAAAAAAACACTCTCAAATGGAAAGATCGTATCACTCTTGTAAATTTAGGGTAAAAATGAATGGCAAAAAATTACACAAATCTGGAAAAATATGCATCATTGAAAATAATCTAAATTGATAAAAAAAAATATTACCATTGAACAGCCAATGACTGTCCAATGCATGTAAACCTGTTGGTGTTTTAGCATTTTTTATTTTGCATTTATTTTTGACTAGTTTTGCATAAGATTCAAAAGTAAAGAAATTAGTTTTTTCCTTACTTCTTTGGGGAAAAAAGCAAACTTATTAACAACCTTATAGTTGATTTGGGATTAAGTTGCCTGCTGTAAATGCACTTTTAAAAATGCTAAATGGACTGAAAAAGCAGAAAGAAGAGTAAAAAAAGAGTATTCTCTGACCCTGTGTGCAGTAGCCTTTTTAGCATGCAAAAAAACCCAAAAACATTCCACATAAATATTTGTAAAATAAAAGCATTTTTCTCATTATTTACCTTTAAAAAAAAAAAGCTGTTTGGATGTGTTCCTCTTCTTTTCTCAGATGTTCTCCTCTTCTTTTCCCAGATGCTGCTTTGCTGCAGAGTGTTTGAAGCAGAGGCCTTTATACTCCAGGAAAGAAACTTCTAGAAGCTGGAGCTGGGCTATTCAAATGAGGATGTTTGGATTTCCTAGGGAAGCTGGGAGAGCCCTCCCTCTGGATCCAATGACCACAAGATTCAACCTCTGCAAGGTCCTAAAGCCTTCTGAAATCTGCAAACAATCAGCTAATCAGCCATTAAACTAGTGTCATCTTCATTTAAACTATGAGTCGTAAATATAAAATTGTATATATTGGCATGAAGTGTGTAATGGAAGATGATAATGTTTTGTCCTGTATTAGATTTTACCACTGAACGCAGATTTGCTCTGCTGAGTTGGCAGTGTTTTTAGAACAGAATGTGCATTTTATGCAAGAATATAAAGTTTGAAATGACCGTCTGTCAATAAATTACACAATGACCCCAGGATATATGAAGTATCCATTATAATTTCTAAGTTTTCTGTCTGTCAACATTCCTTCTAGATTCTTCTGTCGGGGGATGCAGAGACATGCTCCCAAAGCTCACATCCTCCCCCAACACTGCCACGTCAATGCGTAAATTCTTTTTTAGGCTGTGGGTGTGGTGCAGGAACAGCTATATATATTTCAAAGTAACTTTTATAATTTTACTAAACTTAATATAGTATTTTTCGGAAATTTATAATGTGATCATTCTTTTGCACATTTTTTTGTTTTGTTTTGTTAAGTCTGTCAGTGCCCTTTGTACTGTGTATTCACTTTTTTATTTTGCAACTTTTTCTTCTGTCCCCTGCAGTAATGAAACACAAGTAAGCTTTCTTTCTTTCTTTCTTTTTTTCTTTCCTTCCATCCATCCATCTATCTATCTATCTATCTATCTATCTATCTATCTATCTATCTATCTATCTATCTATGACTCAAAGTCATCCATGCACCAAATGAGCTCCATAAAAATACATTAAAGATATAAAAGCTCTCAAATTGCTCTAAAAAGTTCAGATTTTTATTAGGTACATTTCTAAATGTCTTATAAGCACAAAAGCATGTGTTTTGTGCATTGACCACCTGTGAGTGGAATGTGTTGTCCAAACATGTGGTGCTGCTGCAAATGGCAATCTTGTTGTTTACCAGAGAGTCTCTTTAAACATCTCAGTTCCCCCAAGACTTCAGTCGTGCATGTGTCAGATGTCTTACTTGCAACAGTGACACAACACTCAAACTTTGGTTATGTTTAAAAATGTTTAAAGGATATATTCATATATGTTGATGGAACCTCAGAAAATCTGCACAAAGCAGTCATTGAGTTATGGGCTGAGCTGGGGGGCTGTGTCAAACATGTATGATGTAAGATGTGAGCAAAGTAACCTCTTAAACGCTGATGTAACTTAGTACAGCATTGCATGTGTCTTTGTTTCTTATCTTAAGACGTGAGAAAAGGAGAATTTAGTGAGAAAAACAATTTACGCTGGAATTGTGTTGTTTTATCACTGGCAATCAGAAAAACAGTTTCCATCGTGTAGTTAGTTTGATCTGCAATACCAAGGAGTTTTGTTTTGCTTTAAGTCCTTTTTTTGTAAGACAAAATGACCATCTTTTAGGGTGGATACAGTAATCAAACAAGTTTTTATAGCACTGTATGATAAATTAAATGCAAAGTAGGCAAACCTCCTCAACAGTAGCATGGGAGAAATCGTGGGCCGAAAGGGGGCACTTCAGTGTTGGAGATTAAAGGGGCAGGGCCTCAAGCTCCCCCGGCCCACCCAACCCCCTGACACCACCCATGTACGCCACACCACTACTCCTCAACTACTATGACAATTCATTTGTACATTAGCTTAGAATTATTACATATGATTTTGGATTTTGTCTCTGTCGTGACTACAGGGAGAACAATCTTTGCAAAAACTGATCTCAGGGAACATCTCAGGGCCTTTGTGTGTTGCGTTAATGAACAGACTCTTAGTTGTCGTGGATAAGGACTAATTGACTGTGACCTTAGTCACTTTTACTAATTGAAGGCACAAAGATTAGTTCTTAAGGTGTTGATCACTCAATTTTTGCTTTGCTATGTTGTAGGTTTTGAGCTAATTATTCAGATAACCTTTCCTTTGAATAAGGAACAAAAAGTTGCTTAACTCAAAACTTATTTTTCAGCCACTAGATGGCGATCAAAGGAAGCAGTTGTATCTTACGTGATTGCTTTCCCAAATTCATGGGTAGTCGATTCCTTTCCTTTTCTCTCATTAAACAACATGCAATTGGGATTTGGTGTTCAGTACTTAAGGAACGCACACACAGGAAACGTTCCTCTAAAGTTCACTTGCTGAACAGCTACAGGGCAAACGCGTCTCGATAAGGTAAGAAAACTTTTAACGTGTTTTTCTTCCTTTAATTTCGTCATCTGCTCTTTTAAATGATTTGTTTAATCGCTGACCACTATTAGATGGTGAACTGTTAATGTATGGTATGTAAAGCCATTCGTTTAATGTAATAATTTGTGTAATATTAAAAGGCAATCAGTTCATATGGCTAGGACGCAGAGGGTTATCTAATATTGACAGTGTACGAAGGGGGTCTCGAAAATCCCCAGCAATGGGAGACGCAAAAAGGTTTGAGGAGCTTTCAAACATTTCAGTCACCACGAAAGTTAGATTACGAGTTCGGTAAACGCTCTTTAATAACAGAAATCACGCTGTAACCATAGCAGCAGTATGGCGTTTTGGCTTTTCGTTGGGATTATCATCATACTTCGTCCTTTCAATAAAGATTTACATATTACAAAATATGTCACAAGAGACTTGAGTGATTTGTTTTGAATGCTTTTACGTTTAGCTAACTGTGCAAGGAGCGCCAAAAGACATTTTGCGTCGCTCGAACATCAATAGATTGTGTGGTCATAATGTTATGATTTATGAAAGGGCTATTCAATTAGTTTCATTTGAGGGCCGTTGTTTTGACGATTTGTGTTACCCTGTCAGATTTTGCTACCTCCCATTAAAACAAAAGGTAGCATAATTCGATAGCGAAAAGTGCTACCTATCAGATTTTGCTTCCAGCATGATATTAATAAGGTTTGAGGCTTTATTAACATGTACACCTACCCCAACCCTAAACCTACCCTTACAGTAGGATAAATACAGTGTTGGTAGCATAATCTGATAGGTAGCATTATTTGTCAGAACACCTGATTATCGAATTGAAATTTTGAAGGGGGCCAATGGGGTGGGTGGCCGTCCCAATCTCTTTCTGAGGGGCCTATAAAATTAGAAATTAAATTTAAATGCATATTCATAAGTAAAATAAAATAATATTATCAACACCAACATCTATAAAAGGTTAACATTAGTGCTGTCTGTGAATCGATTTAAATAAAATTATTCACACATTTTTCTGTAATTAATTGTGATTAACTGCATATTAATATATTTGTATTGTCATAATTTCACATTGAACCTCCAAATTAATGTAGAAACAATATAAAGATGGTATATTTTAAATATGTGTTTAATGGCATCTTTTTACTGAGTAGCCTATTATTAACAATGGCCAGTATTTTTTATAACAATGCAATACTGCTACTGATGTCTCTATTAAATGCATTTTGCCCTTAATTTTAGCCATTGATTATAGCAATTCAACGTTACAGTATAATTGAAAGCCATTATTTTTAACATTTAGTAGGTTCTGAAAAATATAATTTTTAACTTTTAATTTAAGTGAACTTAAAACAATATTCACATAAACTATAAATTGTATATGCATAAACTATATAGATTAATCTTTATTCAAGCTACAAAACTTAATCAGCGATTAGAGCAGTCGAGTGATTTCTTTTTCTTTTGTTCTGTGATTTACATCAGATTTCACTTTAAAAGCAGCGCTGTCTCTTTAAAACCTGATACACATGACGCGTATCTGACACACATCAGATTTTCTCCCAACTCTTTACAGTCATTTAAGACTTTGTAACTCAGTTAAGTCTCTTAAGTCAGTTAAGTCAGAGGTAACTCACCAAAACCGCACATTTTGACAATTGTGTGTGTTTTTGTCAGTTGAAGCGCTACTGGCAGTCTGTCTGAAGCGTCTCAGCGAATGTGTACAGC
>NW_015625590.1:1615821-1634027 GCF_001515625.1 Sinocyclocheilus rhinocerous | reverse complement strand
GGTCCAATGGGGTGGGTGGCTGTCCCGGTCTCTTTCTGAGGGGCCTATAAAACTAGAAATTAAATTTAAATGCATATTCAGCAGTAAAATATATAATATTATCAACACCAACATCTATAAAAGGTTAACATTAGTGCAGTCTGTGAATCGATTTAAATAAAAAAAACGAATTATTCACACATTTTTCTGTAATTAATTGTGATTAACTGCATATTAATATATTTATATTGTCATAATTTCACATTGAACCTCCAAATTAATGTAGAAACAATATAAAGATGGTATATTTTAAATATGTGTTTAATGGCATCTTTTTACTGAGTAGCCTATTATTAACAATGGCCAGTATTTTTGATAACAATGCAATACTGCTACTGATGTCTCTATTAAATGCATTTTGCCCTTAATTTTAGCCATTGATTATAGCAATTCAACGTTACAGTATAATTGAAAGCCATTATTTTTAACATTTAGTAGGTTCTGAAAAATATAATTTTTAACTTTTAATTTAAGTGAACTTAAAACAATATTCACATAAACTATAAATTGTATATGCATAAACTATATAGATTAATCTTTATTCAAGCTACAAAACTTAATCAGCGATTAGAGCAGTCGAGTGATTTCTTTTTCTTTTGTTCTGTGATTTACATCAATGACAGACTTCATCAGATTTCACTTTAAAAGCAGCGCTGTCTCTTTAAAACCTGATACACATGACGCGTATCTGACACACATCAGATTTTCTCCCAACTCTTTACAGTCATTTAGGACTTTATAACTCATTTAAGACCGTGTTTACAAGGTCACTTGCCAAAACCCAGCATTTTGACAATTGTTTGTGCTTTTGTCCGTTGAAGCGTTACTGGCGCGCTGTCTGAAGCGGATCAGAATACAGCCGAACGCGCTAGTCTTTCAGACTATACTCCATTTGATAATTATCTTCGTCCAGTGTCTGCGCTATTTCTTGACAGAAGTTATAACTGACAACACTGCCTTTATACTCCGTTAAACTAAAGTTGTGGATATGTCATAACCCCCTCACACAAGCGCTTGTCAGCGCTGCCATTTATTGATGTTGTGGTCTCCGGTTACTGTTGTTGCGTCTCTCATCCCTTTCTTTTGCGGCTGTGAAACAACGGCCCGGGCCAGTGTTGCCACCTTGTGGACAAACTAATTAGTGCAAAATAATGTGCGACCTGCGCGTACTCTTCCCTCGGGCCGGATGAAGATGAATGGCGGGCCGGATTTGACCCGCGGGCCGCCAATTGAATAGCCCTGCTTTATGATGTGTGTAGACTTAAATGTGATAAATTCTTCGCCTGCCATGCGGATACGTCCTTGCTACCTTACTGTTGATAGCCAGGTGACATAATGTCTGTTTTTCCCCTCAACATCTCTTTGCTGTTCCTGGAGCAACAAATTCTAAGCTCTTATAGAAGTAAATATTTCTCTGTACAGGTAATCACCTTATTACCTTATTAATAGAAATTAGCATCTCCTTAAATTTGAGCAAAATATTTCAAGAAACCAGAATATTTGCTTACTCTGGTTTTGGTAATCAGGTTCATTATTTTACATGACACTCTGACTAACACTGAAACTCTGAGTCAGTAATTAATGAATAGGAATGTTGTTGCAGGTCCAACAAAGGATGTTGATCCAGGAAAATGTTTTAATTGGTCAGATAACTTTACGCACCTTAGAGGATATAATCAGTGCAATCATAACCTACATCACTGAATCTCACTGGTTGTTGTGCCAGATGTTCTTGCTTTGTTTAATCTTGTAATCTACTGCAGTGTTTCCCAACCGGGGTGCCGTCTGTCGAGAGCAGGGGTGCCGTGTAAAAAAATCATTTCTTAATATTTTTAAATTGCTAAAATTTGATTTTACAGCTGGGTAATTTTGTTGCAGTAGCACGAGATAGCTTGATTTAAAACTTTGAATTGAATAAAAAATGACAAGGAGGCTAAGCAGTTAATAATAAAATAAGAACAAATAAAGAAATTACTAATGATAGCACAAATAAAAAAAAATCACGATAGGCCTACAAATGAAATAAATAGCTTTTTAGTTTTTCAGGTAGGTCTATTAAGAGATTTTTTATTTTTTACCAATTATCCAAATAATGTTTAATCCTAGAAAGCTATTATTATCAGAGGACACATGAGCATAACGGTTAGCAGATCAATGAATGAGAGGGCAGCGTTGCCAGAGTTGCCCATTTGCCCCCCCTTGTTACAACACAGTAGGGCTATTGCTGACAGGAAACATCGATGTAGTACTGTATTGTTACTCTGGTAACGCTGCCCTCTCATTCATTGATCTGCTAACCGTTATGCTCATGTGTCCTCTGATGATAATAGCTTTCTAGGATTAAACATTATTTTGATAATTGGTAAAAACATTTTTTTTTTAAATCTCTTAATAGCCCTACTGTGTGTTTGACCTACCTGAAAACTAAAAAGCTATTTATTTCATTTGTAGGCCTATCGTGATTTTTTTTTATTTGTGCTATCATTAGTAATTTCTTTATTTGTTCTTATTTTATTATTAACTGCTTTGCCTCCTTGTCATTTTTTATTCAATTCAAAGTTTTAAATCAAGCTATCTCGTGCTACTGCAACAAAATTACCCAGCTGTAAAATCAAAACTTTGTTTAATTACCATTATAACTAGCTATCTCACAATGTTTACATATGAATAAAAGCCTACATTAAAATCTGTCATATAAATTGGTCTTTTCATTAGAAATTAGCCTACTGATTTGCCACCATTGATGGACAATTTTTTTTTTATAATATTAAAAATATCTGTATGACATTATATTCTGCAGTTCTTCCCTGTTGTACCGAATATATATACTTTTCAAAGTATCATATCGAAGTTAGAAATTCAAATATTGTGACAAAATTAATTTTGTAGGGTGCCACAAATTTGTTAAAATTTCCAAAGGGTGCCGCGACTAAAAAAAGGTTGGGAAACACTGATCTACTGTACCACTTAACTGTTGTCCTTTGACTTGTTCAATATCAATGCTGCTTTACCACTTAAAGGGATAGTTCACCCAGAAATGATAATTCTGTCATCATTTACTCACGCTAAAGTTGTTCCAAACCTGTATGAGTTTCTTCTGTTGAACACAAAAGAAGATATTTTGAAGAATAGCCACTGACTGCCATAGTATGGAAAAAATACTATGTAAGTCAATGGCTACCGTCAACTGTTTGGTTACCAACATTCTTCAAAATATATTCTTTTGTGTTCAACAGAAGCAAGAATTTTCTTTCTTTCTTTTTTAATGGTGAATTTAACCATTTAATTCTAATTGAGTCACAATTTTCTTTTAGGACATTTTCTTTTTTCTGAAAGGACATTATTTTGGAATACTAAAAGCATGACAAATTTCCCCATTTGTTTGACTGACATGTCTAAAATGCCATTAGAAACAAAACCTGACCAAAAGTTAAAAATGACCCCATTGCTGTTGCATGTTGCAAAATACACTCATACTGGCTTTTATATAAGCTTTCGTCTGCACTGAAGAATAAAGATCTGTTAGCTGAGTAAAAAGAATCACTGTTGCCCATCTCTAAGGAAACACTCTTCATTTATCTAGCATGGCGTGTGTAATGTTGAATTATCCCTCCTTATCGTAAGTGAGCCGGGTGATGCTGTGAGATGACCTATTATTATTGTCAGTCCTGTGGGAGCTGAGCCATGTGCTGTCTTTAATTAGTTCACACCCCACTCCCACATGTCAAGGAATAATGGACGAGACTTTGAGACTCAAAGCACAGCGTTGCATCATTAGTGGACCAAATGACGTCTACCCACTTAAGAAGACCGCATCTGATGAGGTGCGCTTTAATACTTGGGATTTTTAATCTTCATTGTGTTTGACGTTGGGTGATTTTTAACTTAGTACTTACAGCAAAAATCGGTGGTTATTTGATCAGTAAGGATATCTTTACGAAATAGATAAAAAATGTAAATTAATTGTGAGGCCTTACTGGCTATGACATGTTTTACTGTACGTTTTGTCTTCGGTGCAAATGTTGTATCAGGATCACATGGAGTAATTTTTTTATTTTTATTTTAGTGATGATGCATCATATCATCAGTCAGTAAACAAATTGAGGCTTACTGCTGCACATCTATTCATAGTTTTCACGTGATGTTAAACTTTTAGAAACGCTCACCTGGAGGGCAAAACAAGGCTTTCCTCAGCTGCCTGCCAGTTATTTTTACCAGGTTTGTACTACTGTACTAAGACTGTGATATTAAAAAGGCCAATTTCAGCATGCACCTTATTAATGATGCATAAGCAGATGCAAAATATGATCACAACACATTAAATTGAATGTTAAACATTTTCCCATAGTAAGCCATTATTAGGGGTGCTCTGATCAGGATTTTTGAGGCCGATCACTGATCGCTGATCACAGAAAGCATGCAGTATCTGTCGATTCGATCACCAATACCGATCTTTTTAAAGCCTTCTTTTTATCATGTAGAATTATTTATAATGATGATCCAATCAAAATTTGTAGACATTTATTCAGGGCCTGAATTTCATTTTTGAAAATAAATTCCCCTCTTAGGTGACTCTTGTGAGAGGGGATTTTTTTATTTGAGGGGTGGAGGGGGGCATTTTTTAGACATTTTTCAAATATTTATATTTATTTCACCTAAATGTTTGACCATGCACTGCATTTTTGTTTTGACAATCGTGCAATTGTTGCACAATAGCTTACACACAGCACAAGCCTGATTTCGTGAGCTGTATGTGAGGCGGCCTTTTACATTAGGTTCACACATACTCCGTTTGCAGTGCGTATGCAGTGCATGTGCAGTACGTAAGCGGTGCAGAAGCACCCAATCCAAATCCAAACATTGTTACTTAAAATGCTTTTTTTCAGCATTGTGATTCTTTTTTTTACACAGTACAGTAATACAATCTTTTAATAGACGTGTTTAAACACAATACATATAAGAAAAACATTATTCAATGCTTTTTACTTTTGCATTTACTTCTAGATTTATAAATTAAGTTGCTCAAGCAAGTGGCAAAACATTTAAACGAGTGCCATCTATTATTGCCTTGTTTATCTAAAAGTGCTCCTTTCCTTTAAACCTAGCCAAAAAGCCATAGCCTATGTGTTGACTGTGAAACACAGTAGACTTTAATTATATGCATTTATGGTGTAATTACTAAATTTTCGTGTCAATCCATGTTCATATTTACTGCAAACAATGCGCTGTTACTTCAATTCAGCGCTTGCAGCGCAGCAAAAACAGACTCGGTGCGAAACGATCTCTGCACTGCTGCAGATGCACCGCTCCTGGAACGCACTGCCGGACCGCAACCGTGTGCAGTGGGAATGCTTTAATCCGTTAACATGAGCGCGGAAAAAATACACACCGCATACGCACTGCAAACGGAGTGTGTGTGAACCTGGCGTTATGTGTGTGCGCTTTGAGTGAGGAGAGCGCTGCATGTCGTGCCAAACCTCGCACAGCAGGCGCGTCATCAGCTTGAGATCGGTTTTTTGAGATCGGCCTTTATAGAGACCGCCGATCAATAACCCAAAGCGATTATCGTTCGATAGTGATTGGTAGCCGATCAATCGGAGCACCCCTAGCCATTATATTAAAAAAATGCTTATCGTGCAATGTAGCATGTTGCGTTCATACAGTTTAGAGTGCAACAGTTCTGAAAGTAAAAAATAAAAATTCATTTTCTCAATAGGAAATTAATTTTTAATGTTAATTTGTAAACCTTTAGAGACTTAGTTACTCATTTTGAAAAACTACATTATCCATGATGCTATGAAGAAAATTCCACCAATCAGAGAGCTCGGCAGGGAACACATGCACTCATGAAGCACTTTTGCTTAAAATACTATTTTGTAATGTTGCGATTCAGCTCGTAGCTGGTTGGTTTGGTTCTTGGCTTATAATGCTTTAGCGAAGACTTTTAAAAAATTTCTGTGGGGAACTTAATGGAAAAAATACTTCTGGGACTAGCGCCACAGAGAAAGAGTTGACATGCACTGTTGCATGTTTTGGGTGCATCTGCTTGATTGCACATAGTATATAGTGCGTCAGCAATCAGGTGTATACTGAATTTGTTTTTTAAATATCACTGTCTTAGTACAATAAGGAATGTTAAAGTCAGCAATGATTTAAATATTAACGCTATCTATTTTCTAAATGCAGATCTTATTGTGAACATTTCATCTGTGCATATGATCAATTTTTTACAGAAGTTTAATCAAAATGTCATAACTAGACTTTACTTTTGGTAAAAAATGACAGACTTCGCTCTTCTGATGTATGCAGGACTCTTCCAAACATTTAGTCCACTTAAACTTAAACTCCGCCCCTTCAAGCTCACATCTGAGCCTCCACTTTTGTGTGAAGTCCACATCTCAAAATCCAATCAACAACTGATGCATAGAACCATATCTGTTATACTCTGATGTACATCACAGTGTAAAAAAAAAGAACTGTCGCTACTTCCGTTTCATTCAAACGTTTTTCACGGTAAGCTGTATATAAATCACAAGTGACCACAAGTTTGCAGTTTGTTCACACATCTTTGTTTTTTTTTTTTCTTTTAAGGGGTGATTGAAATATTTGTGGCTTGAAAGGTGGAAAATTGACAGGAATGTGCTGCAGTTCTATGGATGTTTTGTCGCCAAGGTCTCCGCATAAGTCACTTGATTTGAAAACAATTAATTGGCCACGTATTGCACACGTTGCTCATTCGAACAGTTGGCACCTGTGCGTACTGCCTCTCAGATTTCAGGTGGGAAAGGAAGGGTTAAGGCCTTCGTTTCGGCCAGAACAATGTTCCCTCTGTGTCTGCATGCCTCGAATGTCTTTGTCAGGTGCTGGTTTTCCAGGGAAATGTTTCAGCACCTAGTATATGATTAAAGCCTGATCCAGAATTACTTTCTTCTCACCAGTCCACTGGACTTAATCAGCAGGGGTTGTTGCAAACTACTCCATTTGGCCATTCTTGTGCTTTCGGCATTAACATTCAGGAGAGCAGCGGGTTCAGCTGGATAGAGAACGTGCCAAGCTCAGCATCTCTCTGTTTGGAGTGAGTGAAGCCATCTGAGCACAGTATGTTTATCCTGGTTTGTTGTTCGTTTTGCTATGTCCCTCGTGCGTAGGAGGTGTTGAGTCACTTTGTCTCACTCTTTTAAGATTTTTTTTTTTTTGGAAAATATTTTTATGGCAAAGCCTGTGTTTTTTATACAAGGTTGTCTACTGATATTGAATTTGATTAGGATTTAATTTGCATTTAGTATTGCTTTAGAAATAAAACAATACATATCCTGAAATATCCTGTTTGAATTCCATGTTTTGATATTCTGCACTAAGGCTTTGTTCATATTCCACATAATTTTGATTGTATTATAAACCTAATAAGTGAAATTCATTCTGACCGTATTGAAACCCATTTTCAAATATCTGATTTTTGGATTGGATTGATTTTTGGATGGACTGTTTTGGCCAGTATGCCAAAAAACATGCCAGATTTTTGCTGCCTGTCTGAAAAAAAGCATTAAAAGGCTCTCAAAACACAACCGGAAAAGCTTGGCATAGGAGTAAATTCTAACCAAAGATGGCCAATAGAAGGCAGTCAATTAGATGGCTAAGGAGGAATGATTACTTAAAGAACACCACTGAGCGGTGTTATGTCTTTAGCTCCATTACTCTCCTGAATAAATGATGGGGCATTAAATTAACCACATTTGATCTTTCAATAATGGCGCTGTTCCACATTAACACAATGATGTGTGCGATGGGGTTGGGTGCCCTGTCATCTTTGATCTTTCTGCTCTTAATTTAAACTATATTGTCTCTGATGTGCATGGATAAGCTTGTAAAAAAAGATGCCAGAGAGAGAGAGATTATTTTGTTTAAACATAACTGTTGTATGCATTCTAAATTAAACCTCTATATATTTAATTCAGTACTGAAAAAATTATAAAAAAAAATGGTTCTTTGTAATTTTTACACTACTGTTTAAAAGTTTGAGGTCAGTAAGATTTTCTTAATGTTTTTGAAAGAAGTGTCTATTGTTTACCAAGACTGCATTAATTTGCTGAAAAATACACTAAAAACCGTAATATTATGAAATATTATTACTATTTAAAATACCTGTTTTATATTTGTATTATTTTAAAGTGCAGTTTATTTGTATTATTTTAAAAGCAGA
The DNA here is from genome assembly GCF_001515625.1 of Sinocyclocheilus rhinocerous. Taxonomy (NCBI): domain Eukaryota; kingdom Metazoa; phylum Chordata; class Actinopteri; order Cypriniformes; family Cyprinidae; genus Sinocyclocheilus; species Sinocyclocheilus rhinocerous. The sequence goes on along the minus strand of NW_015625590.1, from coordinate 1,625,788 downwards.
ATTTTCAGCAGCCATTACTCAGTCTTCTGTGTCACATGATCCTTCAGAAATCAATCTAATATGCTAATTTGGTGCTCAAGAAACATTTCTTATTACTAACGATGTTGAAAACAATATGCTACTAGTACTATTTTTGTCGAAACTGTGACATTTATTTTCATGATTCTTTGGTGACTAGAAAATTCAAAAGATCAGCATTTATTTGAAATGGAAATCTTAAGGAAACATTATAAATGTCGTTACTGTCACTTTTTATCAATTTATTGCACCCTCCCTGAATAAAAGTATTAATTAAAAAATCTTACTAACCCTAAACTTTTAAACAGTGGTGTACATTTTTTATTTGACCTATTATTTGTACATTTTATGCTTATTCGAGTATCACTCCATTAGCTTAGCAAAATGGTAACATAAATGTTAAAATCAAATGCTTATTGAGTAATGCACTGTTTGTGTGGCACATGTTGAGGTTGCTGATGAGGTCACATGATTAGGATGGCATCAGCTGTCTATGTAGGCAGTATGCATCTAGGCAGCTCACTAGGTTTTATAACAGAGCTAATCTGGATCATAATTAACTTGTAAATAGACCATAATATGCCAAAATGGGAGAAGAACTTCTCATATGTTAAAATGAATTTGGTATGGTGATAGTAAACTGTAATATTGTCATTTTAAAAATCCTTTAGCAAATTTCTTGTTGGTTATTGTTGCTTAGACTTATGTTGTGAAAAATATGTAGTGTGTTGCAGGTCAGTCATGATTTTGGCTTTTGTTCCTCTACTGTCTCACTTTTTTTCTCCAAATGGCACCACCTGCTGCTTTTAATTAGTGCCAGAGAGTAACTAAAATATCCTGAGTCCACAGACTCAGCCCAGCTCTCTTCTTTGGCATTTTAAATCATAGACTATCTCCAGTCAGGGAGGAAGGAGGCATCTGTAACACTATATTGCTAGCCTTATAATTACTCTGATGGGCATTTAGCACTGTAAAACGTAGGTAGTTGGTCTGTGAGAAGTGCTTTGTGTCACTTGTCACAACTGCTAAGTAATGCCCACTTTTAATTGGTTCCAGTTTACGGTGCTGAATTTTGCTTTCTGAGACTAGCTGTCAGATAAATTAGTCTTGTTCACAATTATCTAGTAATTGCCTGTTCATTTTTTATTATGCCATTTTAATTAGTTCCAGTGTATCATTTTCTCTGTTTTTTAAAAAGAAAGTCATATTGTCCTGACAGTGAGTGTGTTTTCTAAAAAGACATCAAGTGGAAAAATGACTGCATCTAATGGCTGTGTACAAGGTAGCTTGTACAATAGAGGAAAGGAGCTATATTTAACTCAAGTCTATTACAGTGTCTTCGATCAGTCGGAACAAGGTCTTCCTTTAGATGCTCGTGGCTCAGCGTTCTGGTGACTGGGTTTTTTTTTGTCCGTTGAAGATCCTCTCCTTGGCCCGTGGAAGCTTGTTTGCTTGATCTCTCCACCCAAGAGGACAGAGCCCTCAGTGAGTGAGAAATGAAAAAGGAAACTCATCGGACATTTGACCCAGTTCATACGCTTGCTCACCGATCATGAGCAGTTTATCATGATTATGATAGCTGTCATGGTATATGGCAGTCTATTAGTCATTTAGTAGTAGGAAATGAAGGACTTGCTTATTTGTTTTTGATTGCCATGTGTCCCTAAACCAGCCTTTTAATTAATTTACATGACAGAGTCTGATTAAAAAACACACCAAATTTAATTACCCTTTTTTCCACTTTTAAAATCAATTCCCGTTTAAGTTCTTATATAAGAAACAAGTGGGAATGGCGTGTAATGAATGAAGTATGGTCAGATAGTCATCACAAAATAAACCCTGCCAGGGTGATCAGGAAATCATTTATTATTGATCTTATTTGTACTTCATTACAACAATCCACCAGCTTAGCTACTAAAAAAAAAAAAAGACTAGAAATTGCAGAGTGATATGTGAATGTAACATTGGTATGGTGTCAACGGAGAGCAGTGAAATTTAAAGTTTAACAGTAATTATAAAAACTATTTGATGCTCTGTGCCATGTTTTTGGAATAACCTATTCCAAAGAGCTGTGAAATAAATCTAATTTACAGTTTATTTTTGCAAAAATCCCATTATTGTGAAAAGCCGATCAATAAATAAATTTTTACTTGCACTAACATTTTGCATAATAAATTAACATGTGAGCAATAAAGCATTTGATTTGGAATTTTGTAGTTTGATTCATACCTCTATTTAACGGTCCTTACAAATGATGTTGGACCTGGCCATATAACATTATGACTTACGGTAAGAGAGGTCCATTGTTTTTTGACAGTATGAAGAATTGTAGCCTCTCCAGTTTGATTGTGGTTACATTTTTGCTCTGTGCCAGTGTAGACTACAATCCCCATGCGTTCTCTTCAGGCTCATTTCATATCTGATGTGAGGTAATGACTTAAAAAATGACTTGGTCGTTTATGTGTCATTTGTGTCACTTATTGGCCCAGAGCTTCACAAGCAACATATTTTGCTGTCACATAAACATTTTCCATTGCAATGTTTGTGTCATGAGCTGCCTTAAAAAGGTTAGAAAACACTGCATAAATGCACAGTCATAATGTTGCTAACTTGCTATGTCTGCATTTTGGACTCCTCTGAAATAACAGATTTCCACATCAGCATTTTGTCATTCTCATTAGCATTCTGAGCAGGCTGTGGTCTGTCGGCACATCTTTTTTCATGCTAGCATCCTTGGCTGAAATAGATCAATGTCTGAAATCAATCAAACATAGAGCTTTTGTCAGTGTTCTGTCACCAACAATAAGCCTAATTGGACTTGATCCGTTTTTTCCATAAATAGTGTCCAAGCATTTTAAAAAAAGCTCTTGTGGTCAGTGTACATAACTTTGTCAGATCTACCGGTAGGTAGTTACTTCTCAGTGTTTTTTACCGATTAACCAATACATATTTTTAATGTCTGATGCTGATACCAACATATAAAAAGTAGGGTAATAATGGAAAATGTGCTGATGAAAAGATCAGTATATCCTGGTCAATATATCAGTCTTTCGCTAGTTGTAATGTACTTTTGCCCCACGTTGGGCGGCAGATAAGCTGGTTGTTGAATGGCTTTGTGGTTTAAAACGGTTTAACTGGTTACACAGGTTAAATGTCCTGCATATGTCCTTGATTTTCCTCTCTCTTTTTTCCTGAAGTTGCAAAATTCTTGGTCTTAGTATGCATTTAAATTCTGGATCAATTCCAAGTGCTTCCAGGAAGTTTTATTAAATAATCATTTAGAAGTACGGCTGTTAAAAAACTTGAAGTAGAATAAAACCTTTTGATAGGCAGAAGAAGCGTGCGTTGCACAACCACAAAAAATTGTCATTGTACAGAAAGAGCTAATGCTTCATTTTCAGTTTGCTTAATAGGCAAATAGTTTCTCCAACAATATTCCAAGAAACAACCTCGACCACCCCAAATATTATTTCACCACCAGCCGCAGCAGCTCTGCTGGTCTTCCACCACTCAGACTCTGTCTGTGTTTATTTAGGTGTGCTGTGGAGGAGGTCAAGTCCGAACTGTTTGTGGTCTTTGTAAATTCCAGCCTGAAGTGTTTTAAAAAGTGTCTGTGAGCGTCTAATATGTGAGGTCACATTCACTCCCTCGTTGTAAGGGAGTATTTCAACTCAGCCCTTGTGCAAAGTATTTGGCAGTTTTGAGCAAACAGGTGGTCACTAGAATATCTTTTAGTATTGAGAGAGTGAGTAGGGGTGCCGCTGACACAGCATTGGAAAGCTTCCATTTAGGAGGGAGTCAGACATAAACAACCTGCTAATATGAGTCAGGTCATGGCAGGGCCTGTATCATCTTTATCATCTCCAACCCCTCTATTTAGTACATTGTCCATGGTGCATCGTCTAGTCACTTACTTGCTATGGTTTAGTATTAAAATAACAATGTGTTTTAGACTGTTTAGATACATTATTTGGACTAGTTAAATGCCAGGTTGGCTGTAAAATTGTTTTTGTTATTGTCTTCTTGCTGAATCCTCATGCTAACCAATATTATTTTCTCATAATTAACAGTACAAATGGTGTTGTGCATATTATACAAAATATTTCATGGATATTATATGAAATATTCTTTAAGGAGCAATTTGTTCCAGTTCCGATGGATGGAATAACAGATGCTTAAAGGGAATATTTTACCTGATACAAGTGAAGAAAAGTTTAAGAAAGCAATTTGTCTCCTCCTGTGGAAAAATGCAACACCTTTGTCCTGTAAATCGATCAGCTTTGACATCTTACCCCTGAATAAAAACAAAATGTCCGCAACCTTTCCCTAAGGCAAAGAGGCAATTTTTATCATTTTCTGCAATTGTCTCTTTACTTGTCAAGGACCGATGCCGGTCATTTGTAGCGCATCAGTTTGAAGAGTCCTTCATTGCCTGAGGTTACTTTGAATGTCTCACAGTGCAATGACATCTTAAATAACAACTCAGGGGCTTGTTTAGTTTGTCACCAGGCTGTAAACTGTCTAACTCCCTTGTCTTTTGCTCATTGTGACCATTAGTTTCACTTGAGTATGTAGTAGACATGTTTAAGATGCTAATAGTAGATTGACTCACAGAGGCCTTTTCTGCCGATAGGTGTGGTCAAATTTAGCATTGTTCAGTGAGTTTTGGCTGGCGAAATCCAGTCATTTTAAAAAGAATCCACCTAAATGGGAATTTCACATGAGGGCGAAGAATCCCAAGCAGATTTCGCAAAAGGTAAAAGTTGGACACACGGATTTGCCACACTGACCAACAAAAAGCTGCTTGGTTTGAAAGTGACTTCTATGTGAGGATCATGCATTACTACGCTATTGACAATACACAATGGACCTTTTTTTTGCCCACAAAATTTAGTCTAAAATTCACAAATGTGACCACACCTTAAGACTCTTGAAACGGTCAATGATACTGTTTTTCTTTGTTGCTGTAGGAGGTTTCTTTTAACTCAACCTTTCCCTTCTACTCTAATCTGAGATGCAAACTGCTGAACCGTTTCCGTTAATGAGGTTGTTTGTCACTGTTGCGGGGCAATAGGAAATGAAGTAGCAGAAAAAGAGAATATTGTTCCTAAACTCTCACCCATTTCAGAGCCCTAAAAATATGGTACAAGAGTCAACTAGATGTGAAACTCTTTCTATGTCTGAGAGTTTCACATCGATTGAGTCGACAGAAACTGTGTGACTTTGTGCCATATTTGAAGACATTTTCATTTTATATATGTGCTTTTATTTTCTGAGAATTCCGGTAGGGATCATAGGGTAAATTCTAAATCCATGCATAATTCTGCTGACTGTGTCTAAAATTTTTTCTTCCCAAATGCTTAGCCGTGTTTACCTTCTCCCTTTCAACTGATAATTTAAAGAACTGGTGACCCAGCAAAAAGTTGATATATTTAAGGAGACTGTAGAGTTTTGTATTGCAATGTGACTTCACCGTGGTCTTGTGTAATAGCATGTTTTCCTTTTCTGAGAGTTCTGTTGAGACAAGGAATAGCTGACGGCTGCATTTCATCACTAGTTCATAACAACAGTGACTTATCCTAATTATTTTAACCTCCTGTGTTCATTTATTGTGCCATTTAATGTTTGGATGATATTAATGAATGAATACATGATGATTTATTCTTATTTATATATATAAAAAATATCATTCAAGATATTCCTGGCATGCAAACATTAAAAATGTAAAAAGTTGGTGTAAGAAGTCTTTCAGCCATGTCTGGCATGACCAGATCAAATTAACCCTATAATTATCCCACCTGCTCTATAGATTACTGTTCCCCTTCTAGAACAGCCACACGCACAGCAGTAAATATGCTTAATTATTCAGCAGTTCTCCAAAATGGATTCTCTTCTCTTCATGGGAGTGCAAGAATAATTGCTTTCTTTGCAATTAACAAACACTGACAGCTAATTTACAGAAACACAAGCTGATTGAAGCTCATTTTGGTTATGTAAGAAGTCATGTACTTCATATAACACACCCTTGAAAGAGCGTGATTCAGTCTGGCTTGTAAAAGCTGAGCTTTTTAATACAGATTTTCATATTCAATTCCAAGGACATGTATTGCTTTTTCTAAAGCAGATTAGCTGATGGTAGTACAACATCACGGCCCCTAACCTTCACCCTTAACCCTTTGCAGGTTCATCACTGTTGAAATTAGGTGATGTGACCTCTGATGTTGCCTGTTATGTTCAGCTAATCAATAGAAGAGTCTCTGCTATTATTTTCCATAAGCCTTTAGGTTACTTTTGAAGTGGACATTCACATGAGACCTTGGTGATATAAACTAACTCTCATTGCTCTGTTGTGTCCTCTAAATGTCGGATACGCCTCCCACCAGTGCAGTGCCCATAAAAGACTGCTGTTGGTCTCTATTCTCTCCCTGATGTCCCTGATTACTGTTTGGGTGCACTCTGCAATGATTCATTTATCAGATAAGCAAAGGAGGTATTCAGAGATATGATGTGTCATGCTTATAAATACGGGAGCCCTCATGAGAGGCAGCCTGGAGATTAATTTGAATAATTTGCTTGTGGATTTTTTCAACCCGACTTGTTTTCATGAACTTTATTTCTGTCTAGATTAGCCTATGTCATATTTTTGCAACCCTAGCAAGTTTTCATTTAACTTTCCGAAAATATACATTACCACTCAAAAGATTGGGGTTGGTAGGATTTTTAAGTCTTGTGCTCACCAAGGCTGAATTTATTTGATTAAGAATACAGTGAAACCAGTAATTATGTGAAATATTTTTACACACTAACTGTTTTTTGTTTTTAGTTTCTATTTTGAAATGTAATTTATTCCTGTGATCCTTCTTTCTTTCTTACTTTCTTTCTTTCTTTCTTGAACAGTAGTATGAACATAATTTCTTAAACATAAAACTTTTTTAAAACAGATTTGTAGCAGAATTCCAACAATAGACAACACTGAAAGCACTTCTCTGTCAGCTTTTCCACAGTGTTTGGATTTGTGCAAATGTAAAGCTGTCTCATTAGATGACAGTGTTTTGGCTGATGCCAGGGCCGCCCTGTCTTCCCTGATAAGGGTCCCAGAGGCTTAGTCCCTCGCTCACAGAGACTGATAAGTAGGGGAAAATCTCTGAGCTGAGGCGGCAAGAATGTGAATTTATTCTCTTGGGCAATTCAGTGATGATTACTACAGACACTGTGCCGATCTGGTGACTGACACACGTGAACGCGAGGACGGTTGAGGGTCCACTACTGATACACTGGCAGTTTTCAGGTGTTGATGGGATCCACAGACAAAAAGTAGTGTCTTATGCTCACGCAGGCTGCATTTTTAAATAAAAAATGTAGTAAAAACTAATAATGTGAAATATTACAATTTAAAATAACTGTTTTCTATTTTAATGTATTTTAAAATGTAATTTATTCCTGTGATGGAAAAGCTTAATTTTCAGCAGCCATTACTCTAGTTTTCAGTATAACACAATCCTTCAGATATCATTCTAATATGTTGATTTGCTGCTCAAGAAACATTTATTATTATCAATGTTGAAAACAGTTATGCTGCTTACTTATGTGGAAACCATGATATGTTTTTTCATTATTCTTTGATGAATAGAAAGTTTAAACAGGGTTCCCATGGGTCCTTGAAATACTTGAAAGTTTGTGAATCTGAAAAAAAAATTTCAAGGCCCTGGAAAGTTTTTGAAAATAAACATACATAGATACAGGTCCTTGAAAGTGCTTGAATTTATTTTGTGCAAGAAGTTTTCTGGAAAAAAATCCATATTATTCCCTCTGGTCCGCTAATGTGTTATTTCGCCAACACTTCATGGCCTATGCATACTAGCTTGCTTGATTTACGTTAGTTACGCGCATTTTACGCGTTCCGTTAATTGTTTCCCGCGTGAGATACTTTGTGTTGTATATGGCAAGACAAAAGAGTCAGAATTAAATTTATGCCGTTAAATACTGCGTTTTTTTACCGTTTATGCACGGTTTTTATGGCGTCTGCTATCAGGACGACATATTTGACGGCGCTAATGCTGATTTAAACGCAGAAAAAAAACAGCGTTTTGTATGTAAATGCGATTTATCTATAGCGTAATTCTGACTCTTTTGGCTTGCCATAGTTGTACGTTGCCATGACGTTCACGTGCGCATGAAACTACTACAATGGTACCTTAACGTTTCATAGACACACCGTGAAATTAATGTTGATTTGCTTTGCTTGTTAAGATAATGTTAACCCATGAGGCAAGAAAAACTTATTCATATATCTTAAAACTTCTGGTTAAATTTGCCTAAGCTCTTTTCAATAAAATCCATGCAAAAGTTAATATCAGATCATTTTAGAATACAGTATAGGATGTACCGAATATTCTTCAGTTTTATGCAAAACAGAAATACGACAAATAGAATATCAGATCTCTGTCATATGGGCAAAAAAAAGCGCTTTTTTTTGCATAGTTGTTTGACACATGAAAACTGTAACAATGTATCTTACAATGTAACACCGTGTAACCTTGATCTCACTTGAAATGTGTCCCCACATTAAGTCCTTGAATTTGAGGGTATTGGAACTGGAAAATCCTTGAAAGGTCCTTGAATTTTAAGTTAACCAGGTGTGGGAACCCTGTTTAAAAGAACATCATCTATTTGGAATAGAAATCTTTTGTAACAGTATACATGTCTTTTGTTATTTTTGATCAATTTAATGCATTCTTGCTGAATAAAATTATTAATTTATTTAAATAAACAACTGTCATCTAATGAGACTGGCTCCAAACTTTTGAACAGTGGATTCAACATTGATAACCACAGTTTGAGCATAAATTGTGAAACTGAACGGTCAGTTTTAGGAATTATGGATCTACAATATTTAGAAGATCTGGAATGGCATTGAACAGTGACAATGTTGGACATAGGCTCATAGTTCTCCACTCCTCCCCTCATAAGATTTATGGATGTGTCAGCCATTTGAAGTGTCGCATAGTGCTAATGCTAATCTGCTATTGTTTTATGCAGTGCTCTGTGTGTGTCTTTCTACAGGGTTCTTGGCAGTCAATGGGATGATAGTGAAGCGGGTTGGAGTCTGGATTGAAGGAGCATGGTGAAGCACCAACCATTACAGGTCTATGAGAGACAGCTGTGTTTGTCATGTCTAACCGGGATCTACGGATGCCGCTGGAAACGCTACCAGCGGTCACATGATGACACCACCAAGGTGAGTTATCCCGTCGCCAAGCCATCTGGACTTTATTACAGCTCAAATCCCACAGCTAATATTTTAGATGTCACATTTTAGTTCATCACACATATGTTATTTGACCTGAGTGTTTATGTGAACAGTTTTGATGTGGTGAAGTGTTTCGACAGATTTTCATGAACATTATTTAAGGCAGGTTCACACTGCCCCCAAAAAACTGTAATGATTCAAACAAGCAAACGTTGACTTTTCTGATTCTTAGTCATTGCATAATGATCTTAGTTTTAGAAGACTGATTCAAACCCAATAAAGAGTCATTTTAACTGATTTGTTTAAAAGAACATAAGTGATTCTTTTGCTAATCAGACTATGCTGAACCACCTACGCAGTCCTTTAGAAAACGTTTAAGTAACAACCTATACATATGCAGATGGTTTTAAAAGTATAATACACTCTTAAAAATAAAGGTTCTTTATTGGCTTTGATGGTTCCATGAAGAACTTTTATAATGTTCTTCATGGTTCTTATGGTTCTTTATAATGGAAGGTTCTTCCAATTATTAAAATATTATTCACATTAAAGGGGTCCTATTATGCTCTTTTACAAAGTCTTGATTTTGTTTTGGGGGTGTACTAGAACATGCTCTCATGCTTGGTGGTTCGAAAAACGCATTATTTTTCACATAATTTACATTATTAAAATACCTTTCTCCCCAGGCTGGCACAAACG
>NW_015625590.1:1596009-1615482 GCF_001515625.1 Sinocyclocheilus rhinocerous | reverse complement strand
GCGCAGCGTCGCGTCGCGCCACATCTTTAAAATTCAAATACATTATTTTCTATGAGTGTAGCCACACTGGCGGCGCCGTTCGGCGTCTGTCCGCGGCGCCCAGCTACGTCGTGTTATACTTGTAAGAATTGTTCTAGACATGCCGAAAATTTGACGCTACAGCACAGCAGCACTTCTTCTTTGTCGTCTCGTCTGATGCGCTCACTCAACCAAGAGTTCTAACTACAACCTCGCCCCTCCCCACCCCCCAACCATTCGAATCTCCGTAGGCGGGAATTATTTGTAATGATATTCCAATGAGCCGCTTTGTGATATCACAAAGCCCGGAAAACAAACGCTGTAGTCCAAACGAGCCGTTTGTTGTAGTTCTTGAAAAGGGATTTTTAAAAAACGAAATATCTCCCTTTGGAGTGTACTTTGAGATTTGTAACTTTCTAGATCTTTTTTATGCCCAAACATACACACTACACACTGACTAAAATTAAAAAAGTGAAAAAGCATAATAGGACCCCTTTAAGAAAAAAATTTTCACAGAAAGGTTCTTTGGGAAAACCACAATGGTTCTTCTATTGCAGGGGTCCTGGAGGGCCGGTGTCCTGCAGAGTTTAGCTCCAACCCTGATTAAACTCACCTGAACCAGCTAATCAAGCTCATAGGTATACTTGAAACTTCCAGGCAGGTGTGTTGAGGCAAGTTGGAACTAAACTCTGCAGGACACCGGCCCTCCAGGATCAAGTTTGGTGACCCCTTTTCTATTGCATCGCTATTAAAACCACTTTTTTGGAACCATTTTTAAAAGTGTAGGTTAACTAGGATTAGAAATTAATCAGGTCACATGTTTAGTCATAGTTTCCAAGAAAACTTTTTTGAGAAGATCAACGTTTAAATTAGTCAAGGGTCACAGTGCCATATGGGGTAAAACAATTCATTAGCTAATCGTGAACTCTGTGTTCCCTTGTGTTCTTTCAGTCTATCATTACACGTCTATCATTATCTTTGTTTTGTGCATAGACATAGATGATGTAGTGTCAATATGAGAACACAAGCTTATTAAGAAACTCCAGGTCATTAAGAGGTCAGCTGAAGATGTGAACATTTGCACTGTATACATCAAATAACCAGACCTTATTCAGTAATGAAACATAAAAGTGAGAAAGCATTTCATTACTGATTTTACTATATTAAATGATGTTCTAGAGAGTGATTAACCTCAGCAAACAGATATTAGTCATAGGTGTTACAAACATCTAATTAGGAATCATATTATTCACAGTCCTTTTGTTTAAGGGTCTTTTGATTGGGGTTTGCTCTCATCTGCTTTAATAGAGTCAAGTATAAGTAAGTAGCGATCAGTCTTTTATGCATAAAAGTACATTTTGTCTAGGATGCTGCTTCCCTGCATTTAATTAAAGGACATGCGTTGAGCATCAGAGGAATTGTGACGTTATTTATGGGTTTTGAAAGAGCCGTCTCCAGACTGCCAACAAATGGTATTATCCTCATTGCCTAATGCAGTGAGCAAGGCCAAGAGTCCATGAGGGGGATGTTCTGCTTTAGTAAATGAAGGCTTTAATCAAAACATTGCAGGTCTGTTTAACTTTTATGTTAGTGGAATATGTAGCTAGCACAGCAGCTGTAGATTTCTCTGTGTTATGGGAATGTGTGCCCTTTCATGTTGTATGTACCCTTTCATTTGCCACTGTAAGTGTAACGCTAATAAACATCCTGTAGTTTTTCTACATTTGTTAATGTTTGCTTTCCTTCAGAGAGAGTTTTGCCTTTGAGCATTACTGTTTTCAGATGTGTACTCTGTAAAGATCCCTGTGGGAGAAGAGAGTTGGGACACAATTGCTTGTCAGAGAATCAGGCTGTAAGATGAGAGCGCAAGAGAAAGGAGAAGACTTTGTGTTGAAAATCAGTGACACAGATTTTGACCGTAGGCTTTAATTACAGCCTTTAGTCCGTTGGGAAATGTCTCTACTAACTTTGCACATCTAGACTTTGCAATATTTGCAAGTTCAGTTAAATTTGATGGTTTGTGGACTGCAGTCTTCAAGTCATTCCACAGATTTTCAATGGGGTTGAAGTCTGATCTCTGACTAGGCCATGAAAGGACATTCACCTTTTTCTCCTTCAATCACTGTGTGCTCAGATTTGCTGTGTGCTTTGGGTCTTCGTCATGTTGGAAGGTAAACCTTCTTCCCATTGACAACTTTCTGACAGTGGGCAACAGATTTTCCTCAAGAATTTGACGATATTTTGCCTTCTATCCTGACAAGTGCTCCAGTCCCTGCTGCAGAGAAACACCCCATAACAGGATATTACCACCTCCATGCTTTACTGCAGTGGAAAAAGTTTGGGAACCACTGCTTTTACTGTAGGAATAGTGTTATTTGGTTGGTGAGATGTATTGGATTTCCGCCAGACATATAGCTTGGTGTTGAAGCTAATAATTCAATTTTAGTCTCATCTGCCTCAGAATATTCAAGGTGCGTTTTGGCAAAGCTCAGTCGTGACTGCATGTGGCCTTTCTTGAGGAGTGGCTTTTTACTTGCAACCCTCCCATACAAGCCACATTTGTGGAGAATTTGTGATATTGTTGGCACATGCACACAATGACCACTCTTTGCAATAAATTCCTGTAACTGCTTCAGAGTTGCTGTAGGCCTCTTGGTATCCTCTCTGACCAGTTTCCTCCTGGCTCTTTCATCCAGTTTGGAGCGACGTCCTGATCCAGGGAGGGTCTGTGTTGTACCAAATACCTTCCACTTAGTTCTTCCACTGTACTTCTAGGCATTGATAAAGCCTTTGAAATTTTTTTTTATCCATCTCCTGTCCACAACTTTATCCCGGAGATCTTTATTTGACCGTAGTCATGTTGCTGAGAAGAGCTGGAGAGATGGTTGTCAGAGAAACCAAGATAAAGTTGGAGGCTTATCAGTACAGATGCATGTCGATAATGAAAGGAGGACTGTCACACAACACCTGGGAAACTACATCAGTTTCTAAAGAATTTTTAAAACATTTTTAAGTATATCCTTTGTTTTTGGTGCTTACTCATACTACAGACTTCAAATCATGCAGGAACTATTCCAGTGGATCTGAGTAAAAAATATTTTTGCTAGGCAGACAATAAAATGGGTGAAAGAATCACATAGATTTACCTTTTTATGGACTACAATATGGACCAAAAATTTGATAAGCAACCACCCAGAACAACCTAGCATGTTGCAACATGTTAAAACATGCTAAGCATAGAAACATGCTAAATCCCCCCCTCAAAACATCTTAGCAACTGCATATCAATAGCCTGGCAACCTTCTCTTACATTAAAAATATTTTAATGTATTTTAAATTGCATGTTTTCCTTTCCACCCATAGTTGATTGTTTGCTTCAGTTGCACTACCAATGACTGAAATGCTCCAGGAAAGCTCAGGAAATCGAAATGACCACAGCTGATCACAGTTGATCCTTTTTCCAACTCAGTGAATCTGTTTTTTTATTTTTGTATTTTTTTCTGACATGTTGGTGTTATATCTTTTACTTGGATGTTATAAGTTGCACTGAGTAAATAAAGCTGGATAAAACAAAAAATGTGTCCGTCTTCATTTCAGGCTGCAAAAAGCAACAAAATGTGATCATTTTAAAGGGGGGTGATTCTTTTCTGTACCCACTGTATGTTTGTTCTTCCATGGTATTAGTGCCTTAAAGTGAACACCATGATAATTGCATGTGATAATAATCTCTTTCTGTTGTATATCAGAGTTCCATTGTATTTCCATTCAAAACCATTGTCCTTCCATGGTACCATGCCCATGAAAGGGCTATGGGCTTGCTTTTTAACCCTTTTCAGATTCAGAACATAGTGTGAGTCAACCAGATGGAGATATGCATCACATATCTACAATCAGTGTGCAGTTGGATCAATGCCTACTATAATAAAATGAGCCATAACGGATATATAAGATTTCCATTTTAATTCCACAAAAGAAGATTAAGCCATTGCCCTGGTTTCCTGTTGTTCTCTGGCTCTCAGCTGCTTGTACTGTGCTGTCAGCGATTTCAGCTCAGTCTTGACTGTCCGCAGTGGGAGGCCTGACCCTGTCCACAGAAACAGCCAGTTCAGCTGTCTGCGAGTGAGAGAGAGAGAGAGAGATACCCGGACCAGAATGCACTGTGGTGTCAATTCTCAATGTACAGCTAACTTCCTGTCACTTTTAAATGAAGCAGGATATGCTGTCTTTACTCATACATAAAAATTTGACCTTTGTCCCATTCTGCCACAGTTGATCGTTTCATTGTCCAGGTCTCACCCTCACATGACACACTAAAATCAGCTGTGAGACCAGGGATGATGCAAAGCGCATCCATATTTCATGATTCCAGAATCTGTGGAATCATTGGAGCGGAGAGATTCCGTCTGGCATTTCAAATTCAACACAAAGGCTTTGTGCATTTACCCCAAAAGAACATGGTGTACAGTGGTCTAATTTGACTAGTTCTGTTGAATTATTCTAAATTAAGCCTGTCTTTGTGTCTGGTAAGCGTGTGTGTGAGAGAGAAATGTGTGATCGTCTCCTGTTTAAGCTGTAAGCTGTGCTCCACTGAAAAGAGATCCCTCCTCAGTAATAATTGAGAGTTTTTCCATTTATGTATCCCAACACAAAGGGCACGTGAATGGGAGTGTCCTTTTCTCCCACGGGCCCCTGCTTGGTCTATGCAAACCAATAGCTCACAAAACACAATACCAGCAGCATGTAGTGGAATTACTGTGATCAATTATAGACCGTACTGTTCAAAAGTTTGGGGTCCGTAATTTAAAAAAAAAAAGTTTTCGAAAGGCTGTGTTTATTTGATACAAAAATACACTAAAAACTGCAGTATTGTGAAAGATCATTAGAAATAACTGTTTTACATTTATTTATCACATTCGAAAACAGTTGGACTGCTTAATATTTTTGTGATGCATTTTTTCTTTGATGAATGGAAAGTTCAAAATAATAGTATTTAACAGCTGCTTTTATCTTCTCGGATGCTGCCAAAAGCTCTCAGGATCTACACAAACACTCTACACAGTTCCCTTCTTTTCTCTCATTTTTCATCTGAGAGAGGTTGACAGCTCTAACATTAGTGATTGACAGTAAAGATGTACTCACAATGTGTGGTACACATGCGTCAGTGACACAACAGGCAACTAGTTGTTGACTTTGCTTCCATTCATATGGCTCACATTAACTGAAATCACTCTTAAAATTTGGTTGTTAGTCACTGTTTATAGAATGTGGTTGTTAATCTCTTTCATAACAAATTTCTCTATAAACATAACCATAGTAAGCCTCCAAACAGGACTGACAGTCATATCCTGATGATGCCCTGAAAAAAAAAACAATAACAACTGTGTGTGTGTACACAGTGTATATATATATAATATAATATTAAAGGGGTCATGAACTGGCTATTTTATTATTTTACACTGTTGTCTGAGGTCCACTTATGACGTTTGCGTGGTTTTTACATTCAAAAACATCAAAATCAATAAGTAATAGGCTATTTTCTACCCTGGTTTTGAGGCCGGCTCGAGAAACGCTCTGTTTTTATGGGCGTGCGCACTGAAGACTTGGAAGTAAACTCCCACTGCTATGATTGGATAACAGTTTTGCCTTGAGCCTTCTGTGACTTTGGTTAGACACGTACACATAATCAGGAAATATCAAGTGATCTCTAACAAAGCAATAGTGACACATAGTACAAATATTTTTTACTCTCATAAGTCGGATTCCTGTCGGATCCAATATAGAAGGCACAGCATTGCTTTTTAATCTCAGTCTCTCTTCAAATCCAGCATTGACCTGTGTCTTGTTTACAAAGGAATCTGCGGTGAAATGAAACAAACAAATGCTCAATGTTTTACTCACGAGCTGGAACTTCATTAAAAATAAAGTTCAACCACGCATTCTTAATATTTGAATCCGAAGTAAGGTTATGCAACGACTGTGTAAGTAAGGTTATGCAACGACTGTGTTCTTCCACAACCAGGCACTGCACAATATTTTGCGATCTTTAACGGCATGTTTATTGATTGGTTTGCTTGATCCGGTTTAGCGCCACTTATGTTATTTTCCTACTATGTCATGTGCGAATCAGCGGGCGGGGCTACATAATTAGGCATTGATATTCTTTGGTGGAGGCGGTGTTTAACCTATCTATAGATTCAATGTTCTGGCGTTCGCTGGGCCTGCTGTCAATAAAAGCTTTTATTTCAGTAACAAGGACGGTTTCATTTCTGAAACTTACAGGACATTCTTTTAGTACGATGACCTCTTATATATCAAAAGCTAGTAAAAGTTGATTTCTCAATTCATGACCCCTGTAATGTTACATTATTAAGTGATGTAGACTAGTTCCTTGATGTGAATTTACACTGCCGTTGTTGGCCCCAAAAATATTTAAAATATTGTTTAAATATACAGACACTGAAGTAAAAGTGTAGTTATACATATGACAGTGATGATGGTAAACCATCCATTGATTACGTTAAATGTGATTTAAACCTGGATTATTTCACAATCATGCTGCGTTTTCTTCATTTTTATCCAGTCAGCTGAATTTACAGTTTCTGTTCATGTTTTCTGACAATAGCAGCCAAGCTTTTGGTGCATCCCTAAAAATACCATTTTAAAGGGGTTGTTCACCCCAAAATTTATTTTGTCATCAATTACTCATCAATTACTCATGTTTATGTTATGTTCTTCTGTGGAACATAAAAGAAGATATTTAGAAATGTCTCTTTTTTTTGGTCCCTATGGAAGTCAATGGTCACCAAAACTGTTTGGTTAGGAGCATTCTTCCAATTGCATTCCATAAGCAAAAGAACGTCAAACAGGTTTAAAACAATGTGAGTAAATGATGACAGAGATTTCATTTTTGGGCAAAATATCCCTTTTAACACCTCACTAGGCAAACACTTGGTAAGCAAAGTTCAAATACCTCTTAGTCTGGCAAACACTTTTGTATGTTAAAACGTTCTCCTCTTCCAGTCGGTACTGAGGGTAGTGTCACCAGAGACATGATGTGCAATGACAGACAGTGACTCTACCCGTGTACCCGCTTACAGCAGGTACAAAACCGCCACAGACTCAGCCAGAGGCCACCCAACCAATCAGTGTTTTCCCTCGGGCTGAAGACTGTGATTTCAAGTCGATTGGAAGAAACTCACAGACATGTACATGCTTTGCAACTTTACAGATCTTCTTTATGCACCAAGAGCTTGTAACAATCTAAAGAGAAAGGAAAAAATGAAATCGCATCATATGACCCCTTTAAATGGCTTTGATGAATTTATCTATGGGTATGTTATCTAGGGCAAGCATTTCCTACAAGGTGACCTACAATGCAGGTTCTTGTCAGATTTAATCTGTCAGCATGGAGATTATTAGGTTACGCTTATTTCACATTGGAGAAAAAGAAAGATGTTAAAGGTATAGTTAATTTAAAATGATCAATTCTGTTGTTTTGGACCCTACTGACTTTTATTGTATGGACACTGAGACATTATTCCAAATGACATTTTCATTCATTTTTATGTTCTTCAGAAGAAAAAAGTAAAACAGGTTTGGAATGACATGAAGGTGAGTAAATGATGACAGCATTTTAATTTTTGGGTGAACTATCCCTTTAAGTATTAATTTACAGAGATCTTGGTTATTGAGTGCTTTTGAATAGAGATTGATGTGCATCTTCCATTTAGTTCTTTGTCATTCATGTTGTTCCATGTTTAAAGTACATATTCCATTTTGTGATTTTTTTTTTTTTTTTTTTCCATATTTGCAAGGCAGCTTATAAAAGTACTCTTTGTGGCGGCCAACACATTATTGATCCACAATGATTTTACATAACAATTAACATCAATGGAACACTTTGAATAGAAATAAACGTGTTATTTCAAGTGGAAGTTAGTCATGTTCACAGCGTTTTCATTTAGACATCCAGCATTTCTGGCTGTAACCCTCAGGCATTGTCGAGCTATAGTGAACTATTTTCAGGACCAAAAATACCGTTATGTAAATGCCAACACTATAGTGAAAATGTACTGTACATCACACCTCTTCCACTACTACAACTGGTCTATTGAGTAGAAATTATCTAAGTAACCCGTGAAGCTTTAAGCACTAGTAGTGTTAAATTGAATCCACATGGATTACTAAAGGTCATTTTTGCATAGTCCTTGTTATACTCCCACAATTTAATTCCACCTGACCTAAATTTGACCTCCAATGACATTTTATTTTCAGTTGTGTAGTCTAGTTTTTTGAGTCACATATCGAAAGGTGCTGCTATACACCAGTATAATAATCACTCCATGGATAAAACGCGTATCTTTTCTTTAAACAGTCCTGTTAATGGATTCCATAACATCTGTTCCAGACCAGGTCAGTCCACTGTGTAGAAAGGAACCTGATTTTGCACCTTGCTTACGGATGGAATTTACCACTGAGGGACTGTTATGAAAGGATGTTCAGCTACTCCCCTACCTTTTCCACTTCCATTTTTCAATCCACTCACTTCCACCTACTGCTTCTCCTTCACTCTCTCACATCGGGTAGCCAGCCTCCCCGTGTTCTTTGCCCTTTGCCTCTGTAGAATAGGTATTTAGCAGTCAGTGGGATTTTGAACTACAGTTGGTGCCTCAAGGGAGCAGTTGTGTGCGGCAAATACTTACTGTATGAATAAATTATATGATTCCGGGGCTTCAAAGTCAATGCACTCCAAGGAAAAGCTGCTTTTTGCTGTTTCTTGGTTTCTATCTGTCTTGTTTTTGGGCATTGGTTCATCTTGGCTTGGTTGTTTGTTCAGGAAACACTAAAAAATCTGTTGGTTAATTTTCATAATTGCAGCCAGTGCTTGGCAGATCTTAGCCTGAGATATTATTATGCCCATATTTCAGCATCAGATAAGCCTGTTTAACTAAATCTTCCCGCACAGTGACGTAGACATGTGGGGGCGTGTTTAAACTAGGGGTTTTAGGAGGGCATGGACAAGTCTTAACTTTTATAAAGAATATCTCTTTGGATTTGAGACTTTAGTCTTTGCAACTTTACAGATCTTCTTTATGCACCAAGAGCTTGTAACACTCCAAAGAGAAAGGAAAAATTTAAATCGCATCATGACCCCTTTAATGAAGATAATTAAAGGCAGCCACTGTAACCATGCCATTTCACCCCACCATAACCAATTAGCAAGAGTCTTTACAGTGTTAAAACAAATGTGCCGTGCAAAGCTTTGCTTGGATAGTTTTAAAGGGAATTGTTACTTTTATTTTCTTCATAGAAGTGTTTCTGTGCCTGACGTAACTCTATGATTGTTACAATGAAATGTTCAAGGCTCAGACAGTTGTATACGCTGTCATAGACACACAATACAAATTCAACTCTCCCCTCAGGCATTAGTTTACTTTGGTACTTAGTGGTGGAGTGGTGCTGCCATCTCAGATCAGCAGGACAGAATGAGACAAGGCTTTTGAAAATAAGCTTTTTGAGGCTTAATGATGAGATAATATTCTCGTTTAGAGGAAACACAATTTGCTGCCCAGCACTGCTCTGAACCCCTCCTGTTAAGATGTATGCTGCTTGTTGCTCATTGGCCCTGATGATGTCATGGCAATCTGTTCAGCTGTGACAACTACATGAGTGCCAAAAACACAGCCGTGTTTATCAATTCATACACTGAACTATTGTTGCCTCATTAAGGTTGTGTGTTCAAGGTTATGAAGGATAAATCAGGCCATGAATTACTTAAGTAATAAACTTAAAATTTGTCCCATAATGAATAATGCATGTTGAGGAGAGGTGTTTTTAGTTTTTTGAAATTATCTGATTTATTATTTTAAATTTGCTTTATGACTATTGAAAAAACCCTATGCTTAGAAATCTGAATTGGTCAATATTGTTATGCTAAATTCCACTATTTTTAAAAGTAGATTTACCTTTGCCTTACCTGTTAATGCTCACTTAAAGTAGATCTTAATAACACTAATAATTTAATAACACTGTATGCAATCTTTAGCATATTTCAAAATAAATATCCATTTGTTATGTAGCCTAAATTAACGTGTTTTTAGTTTTTAGTGTTAGTGTTTAATCATTTGAATTTATGTGAAATCGTATGGAATTTTAATATTGGCTATTTATTGGTTATCAGCCATAACATGAAAATAATTATTGTCTTATTGGTATCAGACAGAAATTAAATATTGGTACATCTCTAAAAAAGACCTGAGCCATGTCATAACTTGGGGCTAAATTACCTAGCAACCACTCAGAACACCCTAGCAACATGCTAAAAGCTAATCTTTTAGTAATAAGTAATAAGTACCTTAATAACTGCATAGCAACACTTTCAACCACTCTACTCTACTGCAGCCACCAACACTATACTATTGTGGCAATGACTGTCAGTGCTGAACATTTCTGTTGTTCTCAGTCTGGTGCCATTTTTAAACTCGTTGGAAAAATCATTTGGAAAAACAATACTGCATTTGACATTTGACCTGTTTTATGGTGTGATATTGATTTGGCGCATTCAGACAGTCTGTGATGCTGGTGGGAGATCGCAGCTTTAGCAGCATTTATTTCGGTGTATTATTTTTCTGCTCAGAATTACCCATAATCCTCTTTATCCATCTATATTTAGGCGTTTTTGGATGATGGGCTTAGGAATTAATACATGCTTTCTAACTGCTTTTTGTGAGCCAAGTGGATCATTCATTTCTGAACAAAACTGTTTTCATTTCCCTGCTCCCTCATCATGACAGACTGTTTTCGTTCTTTGTGTAGTGATGAGGAAGAAGATTGACAATATGAGTACTTTGTGTCTCCACTGATTTTTTTTTTATTATTTAATTTAATTTAGTTTAATTTTATTTTTTTATTAAAATAAGAGCTGTCGGTCGTCATGTTCTTTATTTAGCAGTGAGAACAGTGAATTTCTTCATGTAACCAGGAGTGATCTTACTTATCAGAATTTTAATATTAATATATTTTATTTGATATAAAATATATATTTTATTTTAAAAGCAAATCATGTGCAGGAATTAGAGTTGGTCATCTGTGAGCATTGTGATATTTTAAGTGTGGTCATTATTCATGGTACATTGGTTATTGTTAAGAGGTTGGCTGTGCCAGGGGTGTATATGTGCAAACAAAATGTGTGGGAATCTGGGAAGTGCCAGTAATATGCTGAAAATGGAACTCTAACTCAAAGAAGGTATTCTTGAATACTTGACTGTCTATGTGTAAGAAATGCTATTAGATAGAGTTTTATCCACTGGAAAATTTGAACTGGAGAACAAATAGCATTGTGGCTGCATCTACAAGGGTTACATGGTACTAAATGATCTTACCAAATTTGCTGAAAATGTACTCACTCTCAGGCCATCCAAGAACAGATTTGGAGAAATTTAGCATTACATCACTTGTTCAGCAGTGGATCCTCTTCAGTGAATGGGTGCCGTCAGAATGAGAGTCTAAACAGCTGGATAAAAACATCACAATATTCCACAGGTAATCCACATGACTCCAGTCTATCAATTAACATCTTGTGAATTACTTGCTACATATTCCTACATTTCTCAAAATCTGTTCTGATGAAGAAACAAACTAATCTAAATCTTGGATGGCATGAAGGTTACTAAATTATAGAACATTTTCATTTTTGGGGAAACTTTTTCTTTAATTATTGCAAATTTGAAGTAAATTTAGTGTTTGCATTTCCTGTGCATTTTGATGCTTCTCTTAGTTGAGAAAGTGAGAGCTGAATTTGGGCAACAGAAAGGCCCTTTCATGTACCCTGCAGAGAGCAGAACTAATGTTTCACTAATGAATCTGTGATGAAGGCAGGTCTCACTATTGAAGCAGCTCTATTCATATTGACTGAGTTTAATGTGCGTATGCAGTCATGTCCTGAGGCACTATGAGCACTATATTCAATTTTACTCAATTTTTAAACAGCTTTGACAGTATTTTGAAATATTTGTTCTCGAGATTATCTTTTGGCACAGTTTCTCACAGTAACTGTATTAATTCATGCTGGCACCAACCCATTTCATAATACTGATGCTGATAGACACAGGTTATGTAACAGATTTATTTGAACTCCTATTTAAACTATTTTTATTTGTTTGTTGTGTTTCTTTGTTCCAGTGGGAGTGTTTGTGGTCCTTCATTCTCTTCTGCACTTTCTCCTTGTTACTGGTGTGGCTTTACTTCTGGTGGGAGGCTCATAATGACTACAGCGAGTTTAACTGGTGAGTGGGCCTTATACACTTTCATCAACAATCCCACAATCTCAGTTTCTCTGAAGAGATATATCTAAGAAACTCATGAGCTTTCCCAAAACAGATTTGGTATAATCCTGCGCTTAGTAATCCAGAGTTCATGGAAAGGTCTCTGATTGAACAGATTGCATGTAATTTTAATAGATAGGCTGGGCTGTTCTTGGCTAGTATTCAGAATGGAATAGCTTACTGCATACTGTGCAGTATATACTGTATGTATACGTCATACTACTTTTAGTATGCAAAACAGTATGCATTATGCAATAAATGCATAAGAGTAGTATGTTGTTATCTTAAAAGCAGTTATTTTGTATTTTGAATGCAAGTTTGTGTAAAAATGTGTTAGCTTTTGTAAGTCCAATTAAACAATGAGTCAAGAAAAAGATGTTGAAATTGAGGCCGTTGTTATTTACAGTTAATTTGTTAAACATTAAATGGAAGGTCAATTGGAGCAGAGTGGATTATGGGATTTAGGACCAAATGCAATGTTCCCTGTTGTCTATTGCTCACTTTTGTGTAGTATGTATGTAGTATACATAAAATACAGAACTAAAATATACATATATATATATATATATATATATATTACTTTAATATTAAATAATATATTAATATATTATATAATATTATAAATATAGCATTTATTCATTTATATATATATTTTATAATATATATCTGCATAATCCTGTAAAATAATAACAAACTCACAAAAACACCAACATTTACATTGTTGCGGTTTAGCTATTAAGTCACTCTCTGACATTTTTACAGTAACTGTTGATACATAATCTTCCATTTTCCAGGAGCCACATGCTCTGTAAAACTGATTGAGGACATTAAAAACAACGTGACAACGAAACCATTGTTTGCTTTGTCCCTCAAGGTCATTTTCTCCTGATCTTTTTAATTCTTTCATCTCCTGCTTTCTCTTCCTTTTCAATGTCACTTCTCTCCTCTCTTATGTGGCCTCCACCTCCCCCCGCACAGTCTCAGGGGAGGTACAGTTCTTGATGTTACTGTAGAGGACAAGAGGGTGGATTCACAACGACCTCCAGTTATTGCCCAAAGGACTGTGTGTGTAGAATCTGTGATCAGACAGGGAATGCATCTAGCAGGCAAACCCTTGATATGGCTCTACCCACTGAGCCACATTTAGCCAATCAATTCTAAAGGAGTGATTACGGGTGATCTATAATCTGCCCGCCCCATTTTTCCATTCTGATCCTAGGCTCAGAATAACATACCAACACATCACTATTGCTGCAGTATAGATGCACTTGTGTTCTATGTACTCTACTATTCAAAAGTCTGGTGTCAGTAGAAATTTTGAAATGTTTTTGAAAGAATTCTCTTGTGCTCACCAAGGCTGCATTTATTTGATTAAAAAATACAGAAAAATAGTAATACTGTGAAATATTAGTACCGTTTAAAATAACTATTTTCTGTTTTATTTATTTTAAAATGATTTTAAAATATATTTTATTACTGTGTTGGTAATTAATATTTTTGTTTCTATTCACTAGAAACAAAAATAGAAAGTTTAAAATAATGTTTTTGTAACATTATAAATGTCTTTACTGCCACTTTTAATAAATTGAATGCATCTTTGCTGAATAAAAAAATTATATAAAAAAATGAATAAGAATATGAATTAAAAAATTAAAAAAAATCTTACTGACCCAAAACTTTTTTGGGTCAGATTTTACTAATCTTATTATTCAGCCATTTATGTTTATCAAATTGGAAATTATTTGGAAAAGATTATTTTTTTTACTGTAACATTTGTCTTTTTTTTTTTTTTTACAGAATTACATAGTTATTCTTTATTGAATGCTACTCAATTTTTATCTTATTTTTTAGAATCAGAATGAGCAAGGAATTTGTACATATATATATATATGACACTGAGTACAGAAGGAAAAAACTAAAAAAAATAATAAGTTCATAATAAAAATAAATAAATAAATAATAATAATATGTCATGTGACAAACAGCATACTACTGTTTGAAACATATCGAGGGATAATATGACCTTTTACGCTCACCATTTTAATAAAATAGTAAGGAGTATACAGGATTTACTGCACATTATTCAGGAATACGCAAGCCAGTGTTCAATTCTGATCACAGCCGCTGAGTTTGGATGTTGAAGAAAGCTAATACTGTCTTTGCTGTGCCCTATGGTCTCATGTGTTTTATCTCCCTTTGTTTCAAAGATACACACTAGGCAGATGATGCTTTTTGTAAAACAGATGCCACTGTCATCCACCTCTTTTGTAAAAGTATACTTATATAATCCTGAGCTGTCATGAGAGTGAGCAAGAGAAATGTGTAGCCAGTCGAAAGATTAGTAGCTTCTGTTTGTTTTTCAGGGGCTTGGTTATTTGATTAGGCCTTAATGCAGTCTGACCATTATGGAGAATATAAGACAACCAAGAATTCTAATGCTGAAGAATCAACTGCTAACGTTTTTTTTCCGATATTGTGCTCCCACAGGTTTTTATATAACCGTTCAGGGGAGTGGAGTGATGGAACCGTTCCCATATTGGCCGCTACAGCAGCTGGTTTCACCTATATTGCATTTTTAATGGTGAGTTGTAACTGCTCTGTAGCAGTGATACTGCGCTGTGGATTTGCATACTAAAACCTCTCCAAAACCACTAGTGCTTTTAACTGTCTCTTTCAGACATGTGTGTACATGTCACCATTCAGCATTATTATGATGTTTTAGCTCCATACCCCAGTTATCACTTCATCTGAACGGTTGCTGTCATCCAGTTTTTCACTGAATGTAATATTTGTCCTTTTTTGCTCCAGATTTTAGCCCTGTGCCATGTAGCTGTCGGGCAGCAGTTAAACCTCCACTGGCTCCACAAGGTACCCGTCAACCTCTGAAATACTTTTTCCCCAGAATTTTGTCTGTTTATGCGAGACAAACCAAATTAACCTTGACACAGTGTCACAAACACCTTGTTATGTCCTGAGGCTTTCTGGCCACATTGGCAGAGTTAAAGTAGTATTTCCTGTTTGTTTATGAACAGAAATGGAGCATTGTGGATTTTCAGTGTAGTTTGCTGAATAAATGAAGTAGAATTGCATAAAATGAAGTGAAACTGAAGGAAGTGGTCTGTGTTTTTCTCTCTAGATTGGTGTGACAGCCGGTTTGCTCACTACAATAATTAGTGTGATATCGGTCACTCAATTGTGGGGAGAGGAATGGGATGTAGTTTGGATTTCTCTTCAGGTACGTTCTTTTAGATGTCTGATTTTATGGGTTCCCACAGTCCTGGATAACCTGAAAATATTTCAAAAGTCAGACATGGAGAATATTAAAATGTCAGGGAAATTTCTGTATTCATTTTTGTAGTTACACTACTGTTCAAAAGGTTGTGGTCAGTAAGATTTTTTTTTTTTTTTTCAATGAAATTTAGACTTCTTTTCAGCAAGGACACATTAAATTGATCAAAAGTGACAGTAAAGACTTTTACATTGTTACAAAAGATTTCGATTTCAAATAAATACTGTAAATGTTTTATTCCATAAGAATATTAAGTAGCACAACTGTTTTGAAGCATTGAAATGTTTCTTGAGTACCAAAAAAAGCATATTAAAATGATTTCTAAAGGCTCATGTGACACTGAATATTGGAGTAATGGCTGCTGAATAGCCATCTTTGCCTTCAGAGGAATAAATTATATTTTAAATGATGTTAAAATAGAAAACAGCTATTTTAAATTTTAATAATATGTCATAATATTACCATTTTTACTGTATTTTTGAGCAAACAAATGCAGCCTTGGTGAGCAAAGATATTTCAAAAACATTCAGAAATCTTACTCACTCCAAAATTTTAAATAGTGCTTTTTAAATTATGCCTTTAGGCTATACGTTTCTTTTGTGTGTGTGAGATCTTTTTCTATAAAGTAATTTTTCTACAGACACTTTGAGGTTCCTCCACTGTCTAGATATTTGTCTTATTCTATGTATGCTTGTGTATTTAGAACAAATGAATGACTCTGTTTTTATTCAGGCTACTGGTCCTTTCCTGCACATCGGTGCTTTGGCTGCAGTAACCGCTTTGGCCTGGCTGATGGCTGGACAGGTGGCACGAGCAGAGAAAACTAGTAAGATGAATCCAGCTCCTCACTTAAAGATCAGTCTCTCAGTTAGTCATCATTATTAACTAGATGCTAATTATTAAAGGGATACACAGAGAAATCCTCTATCCCGATACATTCCTGTCGTCACACAGAGACACGTTACTATCACCACTAGCTCAATGCGCTGGTGTTTCATGTTACAGCATTAGAGGGAAAATTAATATACTGCTATTGATTCCTCATTTCAGTTTACCCAAGCTCATCTGATTCATGTAAGCACAGATTTAACTGGCTTAACTCATTTAGTTAATCAGAAGACTTTCTCTTCATTCCTCAGGGACATACACTGGAGTCGAGGAGATTTTTGAAAGAAGTCTCTTATGCTCACCAAGACTGCACTTATTTGATTAAAAAATACAGAAAAGGCAGTAATCTTGTGAAATATTATTACAATTTAAAATAAAATGTAATTAAAAATTAAAATGTAATTTATTCCTTTAATGACAAAGTTGAATTTTTAGCAGCTGTTACTTCAGTCTTAGGTGTCGCATGACCCTTCAGAAATCATTCTAAGATGCTAATTTTGTTTGCAATAATAATTTCTTATTAAAAAGGATTTTTTTTATGAATCGAAAGTTTAAAAGAACAACAATTACTTGAAATTGAAATCTTTGTAACATTATAAAAGTCTTTACTGTCCCTTTTGATCAATTTAATGCATCCTTGCTGCATAAAAGTATTAAATAATAACAGACCCCAAACTTTTCAGTGTTGGTGTATTTTCTTAATAATTTGTAGATTTCACAAAGTAACCTCTACATTTCTCTAAGATTTAGAGAACTCCCTCGAAACATACTGTATGCAAGCATGTGAACTAAAATAGCTGTGCAAGCTCAATTCCACACATCATGAGTTCAGAAATGTGTCAGAATGCTACCAAAGATCTTTATATTTTCAGCAGTCACAAGGGAAGTTATTGCATACTTTGGCCTAAACTTCTATGCTTAACAGCAGTATAAAGAGAATCATTTGGAATCAGCACTCCTTAACTGTCGACATTTTATAGTACATGAATAATATCACATCCAATTACCTACAGCAACACTAACAATAAAAAACACATTAGGTATGTACAATGAGACCGCACAGATTAAATGTATTGGCTAAGCATTCACATCTGCATTGTATACTTGTTTCTAACCTAAAATGTCCATTTAGGCATTTTCTCTTGAAAAAAAAAGTTACTTAGACACTTAGCTTCTGCAACGAAGATGGCATAACACATGTGATCACCATTCAAACTGATTAAAAAAAGCTATTTTATAGCCATTTTAGTTTATGCCTTAAAAAGCCTTTTTTTTAAAGCTGTGCCTGAGTTGTAACTTCAGATAACTACGTTGTTGGTTCTCTAGGGTTTCAGTTGATGGTTCTCCTCGTCTACCTGAGTGTTCTCCTCACACTTTACTTCATTCCGCTGTCAATCACCTCACCCTGTATTATGGAGCGTGGGAGTCTCAAAGCAGCACCCACCATCATCGGCCATCATGGAGCTCCAATGGTGAGATGCCAAATTGTCAACATCGTACTGTGCACTTCCTGTCTTCCCTAGATGCTACATCAAGGATTGTTGGAGGCGGTTTGGTCCTTTCTCTCTCTCTCTCTCTCTCTCTCTCTCTGTGCCTCTCTCTTTCCTCTGTCTTTCCATCCCTCACTATCTTTCTCTCTTTTTCTTCCTCTCCCTCCATTTATCTTTCTCATATTTCTTTTCCCTGGCTTGTCATAGCTAAATATAACTCAGGAAAGAGCTGCTGAGAATCTCTGTGTAGGCGTTGTTCAAGGTTTGGTGGTTATGAAGGGTTTTCAATACACCCGTGTGTAACATTGCTGTATTGTGCACTGAAATGGCAAATACGCTTTTAACGTGTGCATGTCATTTCTGTTTTATAGTGGCACAGAAAAAAAAATGCAAATGTTATTGTACAGTTGTAGTCGAAATCTATATATATATATATATATATATATATATATATACTGTATATATATAATACTTTATTATTATTATTTTAGATTTATTTAGTCAAAAATGGATTTAGCTTTATCAGATGTGTTTAAAAAAAGTTGGTAATTTTCTCTAATTTTGTGGGGTTTGTGTGCGAAAAAAAATTATGTTTATTTGGTCTGTAATTCGCCTGTGAAACAAATTGACCTTATTTCCTTTGGGAAAAGCTGAAAATAAAAATTATTGAGAAAGAAAATTTATAATAACATCTCATCATTCTTAAGGGTGGCTTGTTAGCAGTAGTGTTATGTAACATTTCAGTTAGCCTATTGAAGAACTTACAGTAATTGTCCTCTGCCACTCCTAACTACAGCTGTAAACAGTCAAACTTGGGTTGAAAACACAAGCCTTTACAACACCGCAGGCGCTGGTTGGAGATCATAGCTGTAGTATCAACCACCACGGCTTTAAAAGCCAGAATTAAAAAATGAGAGTCATAACCATAAGTGCTCTCCAAAGACACATGCATACTGATCTTAATATATTCCTCTCCTCATTCTCTTGGGCTTCAAAAGAAGCGTCCTTCATTTTGCATTGATGTCACATGCACTAGTACATCTAGACCCGCAGTGTGCAGATGATCTCAAGTTGCTGCTTGCATGCCTTTGCATAAGCATGAACCACAGAGGAGCTGTATATTGTGCATGTGTCTGGCCCTCAAGCACTCAGTGAACCTCCATGAGATGAGTTATTGATTTATATCCAAAGAACAACGAAGAGGTTTAGCTACTGCTTAGCTCTAGGTTGAGAAGAGTCTCACATTTCGGTTTAAAAAAGATCTTTCCATTCTGAACTCCACGGGGTTCAAATATGCAGTACTTTTTACTCTTCCGTTTCCATCTTTTTCCTTTTTTTTTTTTTGGTTGCATCATGCTTGAAGGAGATAAAGAGTCCAGTTACACACCTGAATATATGTATATATATATATGTGTGTGTATGTGTGTGTGTGTGCGTGTGTGTGTGTATATGTATATATATATAT
>NW_015625590.1:1586204-1595772 GCF_001515625.1 Sinocyclocheilus rhinocerous | reverse complement strand
GGGGCTTGAGCACCTGCCCTTTTTCTTCCTCGAGAGAAAGTGCCCTTTTTTCTGGGGACTGTTTTTTTTAAATAAATGAATATATGTATATATATATATGTGTGTGTATGTGTGTGTGTGTGCGTGTGTGTGTGTATATGTATATATATATATATGTTATTCTTTTGTTATATTTTATGTAATTAAATAAAATATAATATACTTTTATTATATTTACAATCTGTGATATACAATCTGCTTTTTTTTTTCTCTTGTTCAGCTCGCTCCAGAGAATTCTCTCCTGTCGTTCAACAGAGCTTTGCAGAGAAATGTTAGTGGGTTGGAGGCGGATGTGACCATCAGGTATTCATACATTCATTCTGTCTGGTTTTTCACCTCTTGGTGAAAATCATTAGGTTATACAAAGCCATGTGTATGTGTGTGTATCTAAAGGCACAAGGACACAGTGTGTATTTCAAAGTGTGAATCCTTGTGTGGCCGTGTGAGACTGCTATAATGAGAGGTTGGCGTGACGTCTCTTAGCCCAGTGAGTGCATAGTAATTGAACGCTGGGATAGACAGGAAGACTTTATAAAGAAGCCCCCTTAAGCTATAATCTACTCTGCCTGCTTAATACACATCTTTAGATAATGGTGCCGAAATTGTCCATCTGTTGGGTTGTAATTTATCTTGGTTAAAGACAGTCAGCACTCAGGCTTTTTAGATTGCGATATCATCTCTTGTCCATTTAGACTGTTTCTTCACTGTTTCTTCATTTTATTTGTGTATACAAATACAATTTTGAGTACCAAAGAAAATAATTTCATCTACAGTAAAAAAAAAAAAAAAGTAAATAAAGTTTTAAATAAAAATAAAATTATTATAATTATTTTTAAATATTAAAATATATTATAGGGCAATATAATTGTAAATTATTGAAATATAGTATAATAAAATTTAAGATAAGATAAAAAAAAATGTGTCCCTCATTTAAAAAGGCAAGTAATTTCTGTAATTATTCCTTAGACAAATCCCTAGTTGAAAATAAAATTGCATCGCGCTTGTCAAAGGAGGGGGCTTTGTAGAAAACGAAGCGTTTGAGAGAGGCGGGGCATAGAGGACCTACAATAATGTACAGTATTTGAAAAATAATGTGTTTTTTGAACATTAAAGCATGTCAACATATTCTGTTACACCAAATACACCAAATAATGATCTTTAAAAAAGCATCATATGACCCCTTTAAACAATAAAATGGTTTAAATTTGGGTCATCCACCTTGACCATTGTGTTGCCAAAAAAAAAAAAACAGTTGAGTCAGTTATCAAAAAAAGCTTGTAAAGATGCTTTGGAACAATATATATTGTGAGAAACACAACAAATATTTTAAATTGAAAAGGAAGTCTTGTGGGCCATCACTGCATTGTGATAGGTTGTTTCAAGCCACATATTACTAAGATTGGGAACATCTGGTTTAAAATGAAATAGGTTAATGTGACTTAGAGGTTAAGTATCTTGGCTTATAACCTAAAGGTTCAATCCCTAGATCGGGTGGTTCACAGTGTACTACCTTTGAGCTCTTGCAAGGCATTTAGCTTAAGTTGTTAAAAGCATCTGCTAAATAAATAATAATGAGTTGCAATAATACTACTTCTATTGCACAACATTCCCACTATTCAGTATGTGTATTCAGATGTTTTTCTGTCAATCACAGCGTAAGTCAGCTCCTCACTTTTATTCTCTGTCTCTTATCATTGAATATTACCCAGCAGTGCTGGCAGGTTGAGCTCTAATGGAAGCATTTTCTCAGTCGCAATCTAAGTGCTGTCTAAGCACATACACTGCTGTGTAACACTGGCTTCGGCTGTAGTCTAGATGGTGTGCCGTTCCTCATGAGAGACCGGACGTTGAGGAGAACCACAAATGTGAGGAGAGTGTTCCCAGAGAGACAGTATGATGATGCTTCACTCTTCAACTGGACTGATTTGAGCTCATTGAACGCTGGCCAGTGGTTTCTAAAGGTATGGCCCATTTTGGCTCTGAACAAGGTCTACAGTACAGCTGAAATAGTATGTAATGGTGTTAGTAATTTGAATTTATTTATGGTAACACTGAAGAGTGATTTTATATTTAAAGGATGTACACACAAAAAGATTTTTCTTATTTGAAATAAGAGTTCAATTTGCTACACTAAAATGAATTTTAGAAGTTTTAAATAAAGATTATTAGAGTACGTTTAACAAGAAAATACTATTTCAGTCTTTCTACTTCAAAATTTCATGTTTAAATCAATGTGGTACTTGCTGTTTCTTTGTAATTAATTGTGAAATTTACTAGCAATTTCTGAATGAATATTATTTCTATGCCATTTTTCCCCAGTGTGTGTAAATGTGCTTTAATATTCACGTAAAGCTTCCTCTCTTGACCATTTATGGAAATGATGTTGCAAAACAGGTCAGCACGGCACCCCTGCTCTCGACAGACGGCACCCCGGTTGGGAAACACTGACTTAGAACAAGTCACAGTTATGATGTCAGCACATTAACATATAGAAATCTTAAAGGTACAGTAAGAAAAACAGTGTATTTAATTAAATGTAAAGGGTCCATAAAACTAAATTATATCTTTTTTTATGTGCAAGAAACCTTTTGCTCCAGGTATAAGTGGACTTCAATACTAATGTAATATGCCCCTTTTAGATCTAACAAGTCATCAATTCAAAATTTTAACTAAATTTCCTTGTTTTCTTCTGACTTTAAAAGTGTGATCTTTTACATTAGGACTGTATAAGTACATATATCAGCATATAACTCTTTTTACTGAATGCAGGATGATCCCTTCTGGACAGTGCAGTACATGTCAACGTCCGAGCGCTGGTCAGTGGGGAACCAGACAGTGTGCAGCTTGGAGCAGATGCTGAAACTAGCGGCTAGGTCCAAGAGCTCAGCCCTATTCACTCTGCACAGACCACCGCCCAATCACCCCCACCACCACGACTGGGTCAATCTCACCCTGGACACTGTTCTGAGGTCAGGAATACCACAGCGGCAGGTTAGTCTTGAGGGAGTGATGCTCACGGTTGATGTGCTACTGGAAATCTCATTGGCCTTGGTCAGTGGTTGAATAGATGTGTTCAGGATATGATTCAGGATTCAAATCTGTTCCTGTTTTATGTGGTTGTATAGTAGCTCCCCCTAGCTGTGACTAATATTAAAGAGTTAGTTCACCCCAAAATGAAAATTCTGTCATTAATTACTCACCCTCATGTCGTTCCAAACACGTAAGACCTTCGTTCATCTTCGGAACACAAATTAAGATTTTTTATGAAATGTGAGGCTAATGCGAAGCTACGAGAATACTTTTTGAGCGCAAAGAAAACAAAAATAACATAATTTATTTAAAGCTGCAGTCCGTAACTTTTTTTGGTTAAACATTATCCGAAATCAATATTTGAGCAAGTACATAACCAGCCAGTGTTCGAAACTATCGCCTTACTTTAGCCCGATTCACAACGGTCAGCTTATAATAATGTTTAAACGTAGTAAGGACATCGGTAAAACAGTCCATGTGACATCAGTGGCTCAACTTCAGTTTTGCGAAGCTACGAGAATACTTTTTTAGTACAAAGAAAACAAAAATAACATAATTTCTTTAACAATTCTTCTCCCCCGAGTTATGTCTTCCGCCATTTTGGAGAGTACCCAAGAGCATAATCGATGTAATCAGCGTTGTTTACGTTCGGGGGAGAAAGCGCGCACATGAACATAATCTGTGTAATCAGCGTTGTTTACGCTTAGGGGAAAGCGTAGGTGGAAGACGTAACTCGGGGGAGAAGAATTGTTGAAAAAATTATTTTTGTTTTCTTTGCTCTCAAAAAGTATTCTCGTAGCTTCGCAAAACTGAAGTTGTGCCACTGATGTCACATGGACTGTTTTACCGATGTCTTTACTACGTTTCTGGACCTGGAAACATTACAGTTGCGTTGCTGTCTATGCAGGGTCTGAGAGCTCTCACATTTCATCAAAAATATCTTAATTTGTGTTCTCGAAGATGAACGAAGGTCTTACGGGTTTTGAACGACATGAGGGTGAGTAATTAATGACAGAATTTTCATTTTTGGGTGAACTATCCCTTTAATTGCATTATGGTTGTAATGTTAACCCTATAAATCCTGCTGTATTATATTTTATATACGCATTTCTAAGGCCTCTAAATGATCAACATGATCAAAACTTTGCTGAAAAACCTGTTGTACTGTGCTGTTTTTATAAAGTAAATGTAGGAATAAGTTTTTTATAAAAATAACTGCTAATAGTGTTAATAGTATTTCAACATGAACACTTACTGGACTTAAGCAACTTGGCTTTACTCGATTATCCATAGAAAAATCATGTTATAATTTGAGGATCAAATATGATACATCAGGCTTTCAGGGAACATTTATTTGTGATTATGATCTCTCAGTTATCATTGTATTGCATTGCATTATATGTTTTGCCATCAACAACAGAAACTACAAAGCTGTCATCATAAAACCAAGCATTTAAACTTACTGTCACGCAGGAAAAATTGATCTTATCATATTTGCATATTGTCTTACTAATACTTATTACTGGGAGATACAAAGTGACAACTGATATTTATATGCATTAGTCTGCTATACTGTTATAAATATCTCATTGATTTACATTACAAACTAATAGAATTTCGCCTTTATTTTTTGCCATAAAAATTTTATATATATATATTTATATATTTAAACACACATTTAAATTCAGTTTTGTGTGTTATGTGTAGGTGATGTGGACGGTGGACAGTAACAGGGAGATGGTGAGGAAAGCGGCTCCAGGTTTACAGCAGACAACTGTGCAGAAGCTGCCTCTCGACACACTCCATCATAAAAGCATCAGCAGGGTCCTGCTGCGCTACAACCAGGCCTCTGCGCAGGACATCTGGTAGGACACTGCCCTATTTACAGACACCTGGTCTCACTTAAAACATCTACATTACACCATAAAGGACAGTTTTGGAACAAAAGCTGCAGTGTCTGTGGCACTAGTGTAATGAAATGGAAATGCAAAAACCTGTAATTCTTTAGCCAAATACAGCAATTCATATACAGTATCTCTGTGTGTTTATTTTAATAGGCTGTATAATGAAAACAACATCAGTCTGACTCTGCATTCGGTGAACAAGCCGTGGCTGTATTCCCTGCTGTGGTGCAGTGGAGTGCCATCCGTCTCCTCCGAGGCCCCGCAGGTGCTGAGGAAGGTGCACTATCCGCTCTGGCTCATGGTACGAAGCATCATCTGCTTATAGCTTATTCATTAAGCAATGGCACAAAGCCGTCACGCTTTTCCAAGATATGTAATTGGTCAACATCTGCTGCTCTGGCCTTTATTCAAAATGAAAAGCATACTGCCTTTATTAAATTTTTTTCCTAGTATATAACACAAATCTGTTAAGGGGCAAATACATGATTGAGATAGTTAATGACATTTGTATATAATATATATTGATAATATTAACCTATTTAATATAGTATTAATGAGCATGTTTTAGATTTTATAATTAATTGTAAAAAAAAAAAAGATCTAGCAATGGCTGTAATATCTATTCTCTTGCACCACCTAGTGGTGTGTTTGCCTCATTAGCGTTTGTGTCTTTTTTCTAGAGTCCAGATGAGTACTGCTTGATATGGATCTCTACTGATCTCATCTCCTTTGCTGTAGTTCTGGGAATATTTATATTCCAGAAGTAAGTGTCCTCTTGTTTGGTATGCTGTGTAGATTATAGGGATAATGTTTTATTCAAAGTAAGACCTGAGATCTAGTTCAGTGTTATTTTTGGATTATTTACATGCTGTTCTAGTATTTATTAATATGTTGAATCAGATTTTATTTTTATATGATTTAATTTTTCATTTTATTTAGGTTAATTTAAGTCTAAGTGATTATGTTAAGTGCTGTCCTGCTTGTCCCTGTGTATAAAACTGGTTTAAAAAGAGAAAGACCAGAGACTAAGAGTAGTCTGAGGAGTCTACTGCATCTCTGCAAGGATGTCTGGAATGTACGTACTGGGATGTTTTTTATGACTCCTGCTTGGAAATAGCAG
Source organism: Sinocyclocheilus rhinocerous (assembly GCF_001515625.1). NCBI lineage: Eukaryota > Metazoa > Chordata > Actinopteri > Cypriniformes > Cyprinidae > Sinocyclocheilus > Sinocyclocheilus rhinocerous. The sequence continues at coordinate 1,589,679 of NW_015625590.1, read as the reverse complement.
GATAAAATATTTCCAAACAATAAGCCGTGGTTCACGAAATCCCTGAAAGCACTTATGAATGAAAGATGTAGAGCATTTTACAAGGGTGGTTTGGCAAAAAGATTGGAATTGCAGAAAGAGATTAAAAATGGAAGTGAGGAAAGCAAAGTTAATTATTAAGTTAATTAAAGTTATAATTATAAAATAAACCTGGAGAAAGAGTTGAGTAGGAATAATCTAAGGTCAGTTTGGAAGGGGATGACGGTCACAACTGGATTTAAAGGGTGTGAGACTAAGAGAATTCAGTTACCTGGGTGTGACTCCAGCAGTCAATTGACTGAGGAATTAAATAGGTTTTATCTACATTTTGATGCGCCTAAATTTGGTCTTGTAATGGAGTCCATGAAATTTTAAAGTTGCAGTGGTGCCTATAATAATTTCTTTGATGAATCAGCTGTAATTAAGGTTTTTAAGGGTATGTAATATGACAAAAAGCCCTGGGTCAGATAACATTGGAAGGCGTTTAATTAAGGTTTGTCCTGAGCAATTGGCCCCAGTTCTGTAATATTTTTCAGAGGTCATTTGTTCTCCGGAGAGTCCCTAAATTGTGGAAACAGGCTACTGTAGTGCCTGTGCCGAAAACTACAAATGCTGGAACACTAAATGACCTTAGGCCAATAGCACTAACATCCCTTATAATGAAATGTTTTGAGAAATTAGTAAAAGAAGAATTGTTGGCTAAAACCAAAAATCTTTTAGACCCTCTTCAGTTGGCTTATAGAACAAAGCGAGGTGTCAAAGATGCAACATCAACTCTGTTAAATTTGGTATTAAAGCACATGGAAGAGGCCAAAACACACGTTAAGCTTTTGTTTGTAGATTTTTCATCTGCTTTTAATTCTTTACAACCTCGTATCTTAGCAGATAAGTAAATTACAAATTTTGGTCTTGATTTGAATTTAACTGACAGAACTCCGAGAGTGAGAGAGTAAATGGTAGTTTTTCAGCCCCCTTGATAACATCTACAGGAACTCCTCAAGGCTGTGTTTTGTCTGTTTTATTATATACTTTATATACAAATGATTGTATAAGTGTAAATAACAATAGGTATTTTTTAATGTTTGCAGACGATACAGTTATCGTGAGTCTTCTGGGAAATAATTAAACATGTCATGGTCAAGTGGTTGACGATTTTGTGAAATGGTGTGATGCTTGTTTGCAGCTGAATGTATCTTAGACCTTTAGATACATTTTAGAATGTATCACCCTTTATTAAGGGTGAGAAGGTGGAATGTGTGGAACAACTATTGATAATAGATTGTGTTTTGATGTGAATACAGAGGTATTATGTAAAAGAGGACAGGAATGCCTATATTGCTTAAGAAAATTAAGATCATTCAAAATAGATAGGACATTGATGGAATTGTTCTATAAGTCTTACATTGAGCCGTCATTGCGCTGTCCTTTTCCATTACCTGCTTGTTTGGAAATCTAAAAACATAAAAATACATTAAATCATAGGTAAAGAAGTCTGACATTTTTGTTCAACAGAAATGTTTTGAGTCACGATCTGTGCTCTGGACAGTGACCATTTCTTGTATCCAAAGTTTTCTATGCTCCCTTCGGGTTCTCGCTATAGACTACAAAGGATGAAAAGTAACCAATATAAATATCCGTTTGTCTCCTGTGCAATTCGGTTGTTAAACAGTTCTAAAGGAAATTTATAGGGACATTTATTTTTGATTGATATTTTTATGTATTCATGTTTTTTTAAGAATGTATCGTATGTGTCTGTTGTATGTCTGTTTCGCTGAATCCAAATTGCCCACAAGGGATCTTAAGAAAGCTTGACTTGACATGCTTTTGTAATTTTTACATATATTTTTAAAATATATATTATTTATTTAGCTTTATTTTTATTCAGTTTTAGTTATAGTAATTTTAGTACTTCAATTTATTTAACTTAATTCATTATTTATTAAAGTTAGTTGCCAAGACAACATTTCTAATTTTGGTTTATGCTTCGTTAATCTGATATTTTTATTTTTATTTTATTCCAATTAATGAAAAATATTTTTTTATCTTTTTTTTATACTTTTTTATTTTTTAGAAGTTTAAGATTAAGTTTTAGTTAACAATACAACTTTCAAAGTCCTTCTTTCCAACTTTCCAATACATGTACAAAATTTCTTTAAATTAAACTTTAATCTCTTAAAAAATCATTTAAATCTCATATACATTATGAGCAATAAAGTATTAGCAAATAAAAAAAAGTATTAATGTTTATGGAAAGAGAATCCTGTATGCAAATATTTAGTTTTTGCTACTAAAGAAATGTTTTTTAACATTTTAATTATTTTAATAATTTTATGTTCTGTGTGAACATAAAAACTTAAAATTTTTTATACTGCTTAAATTCAGTACAGTACAGTTTTGGTCTGAAAGAAAATATGACTGAATGTTGTAGTAATGAAAGCTAAAGATTGTTTAAAGTCACTTCTAAAACATTCTAGTAAACAAAAAATTAGCTTGGATTGTTTCACACAATCAAATAGTGTATTGTAGTTTCATCAAATGTAATCAAATACAGCTTCCTATTGGGAATTCACATTGTTTGACTTTTACAAAACAAATATTAATGCATCCTGAAAAATGATTACCTCCAGAGAGAGAAGGAAGGAAGGATAAGAAGAAAATGTGTTTGCATTGATGATGTTTTGCATTATATTGTTTAAAGGGGTCATATGATGCTGCTAAAAAGAACATTATTTGGTGTATTTGGTGTAATGAAATGTGTTTATGCGGTTTAAGGTACAAAAAACACATTATTTTCCACATACTGTATATTATTGTTTCTCCTCTATGCCCCGCCTTTCTGAAACGTCGATTTTACAAAGCTCATTGGTCTGAAAAGCGAGGTGTGCTGTGATTGGCCAGCTGTCCAGTGCGTTGTGATTGGCCGAATACCTCAAGCGTGTGATGGAAATGTTACGCCCCTTTACCATACTGTGATGCCGTCTCCCGGAGCGAGGAGACAAAAACATTAAAGCACATTATAAACGAGGCATTTGTTGCATCAAGTGGGGACATAATTATGGTGTTTGTTGTAAATGTTGTAAATACAACTTAACCACTGATTTCTAGTCGTGTCCTCTTTTGGAAGACCAAACAAGCTTTCACAAGCTTTCACAAGCGTCACACACGGCGGGCTAGAGTGAGGAACGGCTGGCGAGCTTGAGAACAGCACGGCCGGTGGATTCGACGAAGGAGTGGCCGGCGGGCTTGCGGTTTGCGGTAACCACATGTGACGACCCCGGGCTGGACTCCGCTTCGTCCACGGTGAAAGCCGATCCGGCGATCCACAGCGCGAAGTTGCAGTATTTCCTCAGCAACCAGCACGGATCAGCTCTAGGTATGATGAAGCAGATATCGTCCTCTTTTGGAAGAGCAAACAAAGTAATTTCGCTTTCACAACGAAACACACAGCGCCTTCACG
>NW_015625590.1:1565395-1585715 GCF_001515625.1 Sinocyclocheilus rhinocerous | reverse complement strand
GAGTATGGGTCACCATACTTGGCCACATGTCACGTCACTTTTCACTTTTTCACTGCGGCGGCAACAATATTACAGCGAGAATAAAAGTTACTCCTTCTTTCTTTGTGTGAACATTTGGGCGGTGTTATGCAAATCTTCCCACATAGTGATGTAGATATGTGGGGGCGTGTTAGAAAGAAGCAGTTTTAGGTAGGCGTGGTTAACGCTTAACTTTTATAAAGAATATCTCTTTGGATTTGAGACTTTAGTCTTTGCAACTTTACAGATCTTCTTTATGCACCAAGAGCTTGTAACACTCCAAAGTGAAAGGACAAATTGAAATCGCATCATGTGACCCCTTTAATGTTGGAAATCAACATGACTGGTAAATATGTGAATTGAAAACTCAATGTTATGTGGGGCTCTAGATCCTCTACGTATGCTGCGCTTGCCATAGTGACAGTTGCATCTGCTTTTCTGAACTGACCTCTTAATTCTCTCCCTTTCTTTTGCTCTTGTACCCTTTCTTCCACCTCTCCTCCTCTTCTTCTTGCTCTCTGCCTGATGTGCATGCTCCTCTTCTCTGCTGCATTCTGGCATCTCTCAGCTATCACATGATCAGGTAATTGGGTCAGCGCTGTTGGCCCATGCTGCCAGTCTATAACTCCCCTTTCTTGCCCTTCTTTCTCTGTATAAACCTGTTTCAATCTGTCTGCCTGTATCTTTCATTCTACCCGTATTTTGTCAATGCTATTACTAATTCTTCTCACTAAACCACAGCCCACATGATTACACTTTAATATCACTGCTTATCATTTAACATATAATTAATATTTAATTGAGGTACATTATGTGGAATGACTTGGATTAAGGAAGTATACTTGAGGGTTTTGCTAAATCATTCCGTATTTATCCACTAGGGGGTGACAATCACATGACTGACAGTTACAGATTATTTAGCTGGTTTTTGTTTCAGTCAGAGAATAATTTTCTACTGTTGCAGAAGAGTGCTTTTTTTCCACGAAAATAATTTACACTTGCTTTTAAGGTTAACGTTATCTATATTCCTACCAGCTATCCAGTTTAATTCAAATGCTTTTGTTTTGAACCAAAAAACACCCCAAAATGTCAGTTTTGACAGATGGTGTCGGATTAAAAGATAAATTAATTAATTAAATAAATAATAAAGCACATACATTGTAATTTAGGGTAATTTGAACAGATGGTCACTATAACTTTAGATTAACAGCTTTGTTTTTAGTTCATACATAAATCTAAAATCTTAAGAGTTTAGAATATTATTCATACAATACCTTTCAAAAGTTTGGGGTTGGTCATTTTTCTTTTTGAAAGATGTCCCTTTATTTGATCAAAAATACAGTAAAAATAATAATATTGTGAAATATTGTTACAGTTTAAAACTGTTTTTCTATTTGAATATAAATATATTTAATATTAAAACATAATTCATTCCTGTGATGGCCAAGTTGAATTTTCAGCAGCAATTACTCCAGTCTTCAGTGTCACATGTTTCTTCAGAAATCATTCTAATATGCTGATTTGCTGCTCAAGAAACATTTATTATGATCAGTGTTGAAAAAAGTACCTACATATTTTTTGTTGAAACTGTAATACATTTTTTTCAGGATTATTTGATAAATAGAAGGTTCAAAAGAACAGATTCATTTTGAAATATAAATCTTTTGTAATATAATAGTTGTCTTTACCATCACTTTTGATCAATTTATAGCATTAATAAAAAAAAGTAATTGAACCCAAACTTTTGAAAGGTAGTGTAAATACACTGTATATATTTACCAATGACATGAATGAATTCCTGTGAGCTTCATGAGTTAAAAATGCATATATTTTATCAGGAGAATCAGCAGCATCAATGTAAACTCTGTTTGAATATGGTCACTAAGGTCGGTCTGTGTTTGTGTGTGCACCTGCACGTGATCACAGGTGGAGAATGAGCGGGATGCGTAGCTACAACCCAGAGCAGATCATGCTGAGTGCAGCCGTCAGGAGAGCCAGCAGAGATGTCAACATCATGAAGGAGAAGCTCATCTTCTCTGGTAAGAGCCACCAAACCACATCCTTTTGGCGTTTCTTATATTGCATGTTGAAGTGCTATATGTAAGCTTATTACGCTGCGCTATGAAATACTTGATTCTGATTGGTCAATCAAATATTTGTATAATAATCACTAAACTACATATTTCACGCTTGTCCATGGCAAAATAATTTTCATGTCTCATATATTACTCCACAATGTCTCCCTTTTCATACCAAGAAGGTAGAAAAGCTCATTAGTGCCATTAGTGACTCAAAACTGAAGGACTTCAGTATTCATTTTAAAGGAATAGTTTACCCAGAAATGAAAATGTGCTGGAAATGTACTCAGCCTCAGGCCAATGACGTTGTAGATGAGTTTGTTTCTTCATCAGAACAGATTCTAATGTAGCATTACATCACTTGCCCACCAATGATCTCGTCTCTTCCTCTGCAGTGAATGGGTGCCGTCAGAAACACGACTCTAGTCCATCAATTGTGAAATGAAAGAAGCAATATTATGGATGGAGGACTTGTTTGATTTTTGTTTTATAGACAGGCAGCTTTTCACTTCACAAGACGTTAATTGATGGACTGAAGTTGTGTGGATTATTGTGTTTTTATTAACTCTCATTCTGATGGCACCCATTCACTGCAGAGGGTCCACTGGTGAACAACAGGTGATGTGTTTATTTGATAAGTAGCTGTGTAATAAGTGGAATAATGTACAGCCAACATTCATTATCACAAAATAATAATGCTTCTTCAGAGCGACACAAGATCCCTCTGTCAGGGGTTATTTCATGATTAATGTCCAGTTGACTCTACAAGGGTTGCATGCAATGTGTTTTTGGATTAAAATTGTGTGTGCATGTGTCCCAACAGTGTTTGCATGCCTCTGTGTGTGTTTTTGCCCTGTCTCTAAGGTCAGCCACAGTAACTGTCCACCTCCTGGGTTTGAGTCTGTGTCACTGCATCCCTTCATCCCATTCCATCTCTCCCTCTCCCTCCTGTCTCTCACTGTCTGCCACCATCCCGTCTCTTCCTGCATCCATTCATCCATCAATCCATACTCTGCTGACATCCCACAGCTTGAATGGTAGCTCATGCAGGGCTGTAGCATCAATGACCAGGGTAACTGTGCCCTGCGTATGGTGAGTATGAGGGTGGTGATAACTAATTCACATCAGAATCACACCTATGATGCCTAATAAAATGCTGTCGAGGTAGGCAGCTCACTAGGGTTTGGAACAGAGCCGGTGTATCTCAAGTATGATTGAAGATCCTTGGTTTGCGGTTGTCATAGTGGAGGTCTTGTAAACGTTGTGGGTGTTAAGCGTAATTTGCATTGCCTCTTTTCGTCTTATTCCACAGAGGTGAGCAACGGAGTCTCCAGCGATGAACCCTATACGGAAAATGGATTTAACTACTACACCAATTAAGGCATTGCTCATTGACTCATGGAACGAAAAATCACATCACATTCTGATCAAGCTTGTGGTGTCTCCTCTCAGCTACTGACTCACCCCTTGCCTACTGTTTATGATGGACCCGTGTACAGAAAATTTAGTTTTTTCTTCCGCTATTAAGTTGCTTGTTTTAAATTCTGGACAGTAAAGAGAAGTAGGAAGTGCAGTTCTTCTGTTGACTATTAGCAAATCTGTGGCCTCTTCCCCTACGTAACGCTTGAGGATCCTGGAATGCTCGTTACTTGCTTCCTATTGAAAGCATGCCTGTGATAATACAGTGGATTTCATCTGTCGGTTTTTGGGGATTTTATTTTTTATAATCTTCCATAGCCAGCCAATGTGGAGTATAACCTAATATGCCAGTTTTTTTTGTTGTTTTTTTATTTCTAGATCTTGATTTGGTGTGATATTCAGTCTAATGATGCCTTCTGTTCAAATGGTTGTGAAGAATATTTTTAAGAATAAACAGGTGTTTACAGAGTGCCTGCCTTTAGCCTTCATTATATTTACTGTATTTAATATACCACCTATTTAGCATGTGGTTCAGTTGTCATTTTGGGAGGAAATCACCCAGCCTTATTGTCTTGGTCGGTATGATGCCAGATTACATGGAAAATTTAGGCTAATTAGGCTGAAATGGTGGGATAATAGAAACCAAAATTTAAAGATCCATGAAAGAGGGTCTGTTTAAAATTTAGATTGGATTGTGTAGTTGAACACTGTTTATAAAGGAAGATGGCTTGGAGTTTTGATGCTGTGCAATATTACTTGGATGCTGTCCTATAATAAAAAGTGTGTTTGAATATTGTTCAGTGATTTTTATTCCATTTTTTAAGCTGTTACATTGTCATTTTAGTCTCACCCCTTTTGTTTGAGTAGCTTTTCATGTATTAAATATTTTGTTCAGGGCTTCCCATTGCGGAGATGTCCTGACCTTTTACTTAATATTGTAAATGTGAGATGTGACATTGTACACAGTGACTTGTGCTGTTACACAGAGGACGAGGCTGAACGATTGTGCTGTTTGATGTTTTTATTTTGTATTGATGTGTTTAAGAGGTTGATCAATAAAAAAAACTCTGCAGTTTGAACAAGGTTTGTTTTTCTTTGCACAGTAGCAAAAGTTAAAGGATTGTAATGACACGCACACACCAGGTTCTGTGCATAATGCAACAAAGGAAATGGTACAGGACTGTACAAAAATAGAATTATAAGAATTCAATATTTTTAACAGTTGCAGGAAAGTTTTGAATATGCATTCACACTGATCGAACTGTTTTCCCTATTGACTTTGTGCAATGTTCTGAACTCCTCTTATGTATGTAAAGTGCATTAAACTATGTTCACACTTTGCATAATGTATTTTCACCTCTAATATTGAGCTTTTAGCATTATGTAAACAAAACAGGCCAACACAAAACTTTAACATCTTTTTTTTTGGTCTGTGTGGTTAATTATACTTAACTTTTTTTATATGCGGATAAATGTGAAATTAAACACAAAATATATATATATATATATATATATATATATATAAATAAACGTTTATATATTTTAATTCACATTTTTATAAAAGATTTCATGAACTTAATACCACACTGGTCATGCTGGTACTGTCCATTTTAAATGATCTATATTTTAACAGTTGGCAGGTGGTATTACCATTTACTAATACTTAACTCTATTAGAAGGAAAAAAACTCACAAAAAAGACAGTAAGTCTTTAAAAATAAAGTAAAAATCAGACTATGCTTAGTCTACGGTACACATTTAACTGTGGCAATGCTTAAAAAGGCACAAGCAAAACTCCAGTAGACCGAAACAGCTAGCTGAAATCACAACTAGACTTGGCAAAATAAATAAATAAATATTCAGTTATATACAAACAGCTGCTTCCCTGAATACAACATCATTAAACCTGCCAAAACCAGTTGTCAGACTTATTGCACAGTTGGTACCAGTTAGGCACAAAGATGGCAATAAACTAACCAATAAGGTCCCAAGCAGACACTTGCTCAAGATAACAGGAGAAAAACATTCTCTCAATGCTATTTTTATAATGGAGAACTAAATAAATACTCTGCATCTATTCTGAAGATAAATGTACAAATTGTAATTTGGGCCAACAAGTCCAGACATTAGTACAAATGCTCAAGTAACCATTGTGTTTGGCCCAAAATCAGGAATTCGCTGCAAAGCTAATGCATATAAAGAAGCAAAAACATAAAACACACATCGTTTAACCGGTTTTTGGTTTGTTGGCACATAGCAGTCACGTGACAAATGCCCAAGTAGCAGTCTCTCTCAACCAATCAGCTGAAGTTGGTTTTGTGAAGATGTCTGTTGGGAATCTCAATTGCGCTGACCTGGAGAGGCCAAGAGCCTCCCATGATGCCTGCCTGAATGGCCACCCCGGTCACCACGGCCAGGTCAGGGTCCACGGAGGTGTTCGCTTCCTTCCCAAAGTACTGACTAATGAGTTGTCTAATGCGAGGGATTCTTGTAGACCCTCCGACCAGGACAATTTCATCCACTTCCTCTTTCTCTAGATGGCCCTCTATGAGGACTGTCTCAATGGGTGCCAGAATCTTCTGGAAGAGATCTGCATTCAGCTCCTCAAAGAGTTCCCGTGTCAGCTTCTCCTGAAACAGGACTTTTTCCTCCTGTGCTCCATTCGCTCCCGTTGTCTGCAGGTGAAGAGGAACTCGGAGATGAACGTGAGGCTCCTGGGTGAGGTTGAGCTTGGCGGCCTCCACGGCCTGTCGGAGAAGGTGGATGTCTTCTTTAAGAGTAGGAGGCACGCCGTACTGCTGCCGCACTCGCTCGATGGTGTACTGCAGCAAACGCTGGGTGAAGTCCTGCCCTCCTAGCTTATTATTACCTGTGGAGATGAAGAAGACCATGTGTTAATCTCGTGCTGAAACAGGATGAGGGTTGTGCACCTGATGTGACACCATTTCCATATGTGTTAGCTAAATGTCATGAGGTTTCGGTGAGATTGCACTACCCCAAACCTTGTAACCTAAATACCCATTGAGGTCAAACCACAGAGCCTGGGGAAAAACATGGCATGTGTATTAAAATACAAAAGGTCATAACCAGGGTCCCTACTTTTTCTAAACAATGAATTTAAATGATTTTCTATGAATTTTCTAATCATTTGTGATGACTGGATAAGGATTTGTAAAAAAAAAAAAAATTCCATAAAAAAAAAACTAGAACTGAACTAGAAAAACTACAGAAGGTTACCATGACATTTATATTTTAATATAATGTATTATGACAATTTAAATCGGTATTACATTTAATGGAAAATGTATATAATATATTTTTAATATATTATAAATTAATATATAAATTGTTTTATATTTTTAAGGTGCATGCAGTAGTGTGGAGAGTCATTTGAATAATTTACACCCAGGTGAAATTTTTTTTAAAAATTATGTATGGTGTGGGTTGCTTCCTTTCAGTGTCTTTCACCATGAAGAAATGACGTGACCCGTGCTGTTTCACCCAAAGCGTAGTGTTGCTTGGGGATCCGACGCGCCAAAATTAGACAACTGAACACGTGCTTTACCAGCAAAGACTATGGGAGAATTGGTACTTGTACCGCTGAAGAAGCAGAAAATATCTGAAGCCACAAGACAGAAAGACCGACGAAGACAAAAAGCAGAGTCCCTTCTCTTTTTTTGTTGGACAGGAGGACCGGCAAGGGAATTCATTATTGTGATTAAAAGCAAAACACTTTATAAAAGTATAAACCTCACATTTAAGCATTTAAACCATTTTACAGAAAAACGGATGAGTCAAAATGGTAAAGGATTATGTATTTTATGTATTATTAGTTTGAACAAAAAGGCAGTCGAGCTGAACGAAAACGCTAATTCAGTGTCTGCCAGGAGGTGGCGCTTGTGGCAAAGCAGAAATAGCACTTATAAACACCAACGTATTCGGCATTATACGGAAGTATGAGGAAAAGAAAATGCCATCGAAACCTTTCTTAAGACAGGAAAAGACTCTCTGCACAAATCAAGTGAATGGCCTATATCAGAAAGACAATAAGTTTGCATGTATGAGTATTCATAAGGAATGTGGTATCAGTGCAAAAATCATTAAGATTGCAACCCTGGAATTAAAACAAAAGACTCAAAATAATTTATTATTATAAAAAACGTTTCTATTTTAATGTGTAATTTAAAATAAACTGCTTGGCAAACATATACATTTCTACATTGTTTCATGTTACACCCATTATTTCTTCTTCCTATTTGCTTTAATAAACAAACTTGCAGTAATGGGGAAAATAAAGATCAGGATGTGTCTCAAATATGTAAATAACATAAAGCAGCCCTGCCCATTAATAGCCACACAAATATACCTACCATAGTAAAATCTCTGCTAGTTGACACATTTATAATGCCATATCACTCCGCTCACCTGCCATTGCTCTGGTGAGGAACATGTCACCCTGCTTATTGAGAAGTGACACATCTAGTGTTCCTCCTCCCAGATCCACCACTAGCACATTAAACACTTCTGCCTTATGCAGTCCATAAGCCATTGCCGCCGCCGTGGGCTCGTTGATCACCCGCAGGATGTCCAGGCCTGATGAAGAAGACATGCACAGTGATCGATCAGTTAACTATTATAGATTTTAACCAGAACGTTATCAGCTTTTACAAGGCTAATTGTATTGATTTCTATGGAAGCCCATTTCCACCACGCAATCAAAAATAAAAAAGGTCAGAATAGCGAGATATAAACTCAGAATTCTGACTTATTTCTCGCAATTCTGAGTTTATATCTCGCAACTCTGATGTTTTTCCTCAGAATTCTGAGTTTACATCTCGCAATTTACCTTTTTTATTTTTTTGTTTGAGTGCCTTCCATAGATTCCAATAGCAAGACATAACCAAGTTGTGACTGACTAAAGCTGTGGCCACATTAGCAAAATTTTAATAATATTTTGTGTACAATAAAAAAAGTCCATTGTCAAAAGAATAGAGATGTATGACGGAAAGCTCACACAGAAGTTACTTCCAAACCAAGCAGCTTCTGTTGGTCAATGCAGTGAATTCGTGACAAATTTCCTAATTGTGGATTCCTAATTAAATGACTGGCTTTTGCGATTAATGTACACCTTAGTAAACTCACCAGCTAGGTTAGCAGCTCTTATGGTGTAGTTTCTTTGCCTCTCATCAAACTCTGCTGGCACTGATATGACAGCTTTGTCAATAGGTATTCCCAGTTGCTTTTCTGCCATCTTTTTCATTTTCAGGAGGAGACGGGATCCGATGAATTCAGGAGTAACTGTGAAGGTGCTGTTTGTAGAGACTCAAAATTCTGCACTCCCGTTGTTGAATATCGCCTAAAACATTAAAGAAAATGTTAGAGACACAGCAAGCAGTGCAAGAGCATTTAAAGAGTAAAATATGAAATGTGTACCTTAAACGGGTATCGTGCGCTCTCATTATCTAAAGTCTCTTGGTCGAAAATCTTCCCTATAAATCTCTTGGCATCATAGATTGTGTTTTGAGGATTTATGTCAGACAGTTCCTGACCCTCATGTCCAGAAAACACACCGTTGGGGGTGAATGACACCACACTCGGAATGCTTTTGTGACCTTTGTCATCTCCAATAACCTCAATTTCACCTGTGCCAGGCTGAAACACTCCCACAGAGCAGAAAGTGGTCCCAAGATCCAACCCAATGACCCTGGGCTTTGGAGGGGGCAGGTACTGCTGTCCCAGATATCCTGCCAGGAACAAAGCCAGGATGACAGAACCTGTATGGACACACAAAAATATTTGACTTAGAAAAAAATGGTGTAATCAGGAAATGTTTCTGTCGTTATATAACACATTGAACTTAACGGTAACCATATGTATATGTTGTTCATGTATTTCAAAGTATACAATGGTATATTGTCCAAAAACGTGGTATGTAGAAAAATAAGACAAGGCAAATTTAGACCATATTCCTGGTGCATTGATGCACAAATATGGAGCCAGAATGATCTCAATAATAATTCACGCAAAAGACGCGATGCACACATGCGTAACCCAATTCACATGCATGAGAAATAATTAACATGCACAATATATATATATATATTCACAAAAACCAATTCACATGCACAAAATAAGAATATATATTCATAAAATACGCTTCACAAATGCAAAACACAATTCACAGATGTACAAATATGTACAAAATTTTTGAATCTTAAAAATTCACGAGTTTATCATGGGTTGTGTGAATGTGAATCGCCTTGGATTTGTGTGTGAATTTTGAGACCTTTCTGGCAGCGAACTCCTCCCACGCGGGACACGCGTATTCTTTAGCCAATCATTCACATTCACAGCCCATGATAAACTCGTGAATTTTTAACATTCAAAAATTTTGTACACAGTTGTACATCTGTGAATTGTGTTTTGCATTTGTGAAACGTATTTTATGAATATATATTCTTATTTTGTGCATGTGAATTGGTTTTTGTGAATATATATATTTTTTTCGTGCATGTGAATTATTTCTCATGCATGTGAATTGGGTTACGCATGTGTGCATCGCATCTTTTGCGTGAATTATTATCATTCTGGCTCCATACACAAACGTGCTTGTCCAGAAAGGTAACGTAGCTAACTAGGTTTTGAGATACAGCCGCTGTAACATCTGTAGCATAAAGAACGGACGCCAGCTGTGTCTATATATGGCGTATAAAATCAGTTGATGTTTGAGGCTGACTGTTTTGCCTCAAGCTGGACAATATAACTATATGTCTGTCTGATATAGTTATTTATGTACAGTCAGTTATTTGGGACTTTCATGCCAGATACGTCAGTTCTATTTCTATAAGGTACGTCAGGCGTTATGGTATAGCGTTCCCAAAGCGATGACGTCATCGCAGCATCGAAGTGAGCCTATGAGAAGGAACATCTCGGTTACGTATGTAACCTTGGTTCCCTGAATAGGGGAACGAGATGCTGCGATGCTGGGCCGTTCCACACCGAAGGTGTGCCCTAAAGCGATGACGTCATCGCAGCATCTCGTTCCCCTATTCAGGGAACCAAGGTTACATACGTAACCGAGATGTTTCAAAACTAAAAAAGATAACAGGAAGTTGTGCAGAAGTCCACTTGCGCTTTACAGTGCATCTGGGAAATGTAGTTAACAAGAGTAGTTCCACTTATTCAAGGTTAAGACTGGGTCACACAAGTCTAAATAAGACATTACATCTGACTCTGTCTCGAGAGCAGATCCGCTCCTGAGTTCAGGCGACCTGGGATATGGACTGCTCTGATCGACAGGAACTTTGTCTGAGCCCAGAGAAGAACACGCCTCGCCAGCCTGCACAGGGGGCGAGAACGTAATCCTCCTTGACGATTGAGGTACGACACAACTGCCATGTTGTCCGTCCTGACTAACACGTGATAACCCCTCAAATGGGGTAAGAACTGTTTGAGAGCCAGGAGAACCGCAAGCATCTCCAAACGATTTATGTGCCAGCCACGATGTACCTCTGTCCAAACTCCACTGACTGGACATCCTTGATGGACCACTCCCCAGCCCGTAAGGGACGTGTCCGTAGTGACCGTCTTGCGGCGATACAACGTCCCCATCTGGACTCCCTCCTGAAGGAACTGGGGTCTCATCCACAGGCTTAGAGTACAAAAGCCCTTGCGTGTCACCGTAATTCTGTGAAGCGGATGACAGTGATGTGAAATGTTCTGGCTCTTGGTCCACCACTGAAACGGTCGCATGTGGAGCAGGCCCAACTGAACTACAGGGGACGCTGCCGCCATCAGACCCAACAGCCTGAGACACAAGCCTACGTGTACTCGGCGCCCTGTCTTGAACTGACCTAGACAGGTCTGTATTGACTGCACACGTGCGTGAGACAGCCGTGCCCGCATCGTGCAAGAGTCCAAGTCCACCCCCAAAAAGGTCGTTTGCTGATACGGCAGCAGGACACTCTTTTGAAGGTTCGTCTGTAACCCTAGGCTCCTCAGATGATCGAGTACCAGATCTCGATGTATCCGTGCCTGATCCTGAGATTGAGCTAATATTAGCCAATCGTCCAGGTAGATCAAAATTCGGACGACCTGGAGCCGCAACGGGGCCAGAGCTGCGTCCATACATTTTGTAAACGTTCGAGGAGCCAAAGCTAGTCCGAACGGAAGAACACAGTATTGGTATGCTTTGCCCTCGAAAGCAAACCTGAGGAACTTCCTGTGCCTCTTGACGATCTGGATGTGAAAGTATGCATCCTTTAGATCGATGGTCACAAACCAATGTGCGTTTCTCCTGTCCACTCGGAGGGAGAGAACTGCACAGTTCGCCCAATAAATCCTCCGAATCGGAGGCCGCTGTGGACAGCACGTCTTCGTCATACGGCATACAACCGAAAGACATCGCATCGCGAGCTTCCGGGGTAGGCCGCAAATTATCATTGACAAAGACCACGGGATCCCCGTAGCGCTCCTCGAGCGCTTGCACATGGCTTGGAGAGAGCGAGAGAAAAGGAGAGAACTCTGTTGACTCACCCTCTAAGCGCCTCGGCTCGCATGCGTCACCCCATGCGACCGTCTCGTGCGGCGCCTCGGCAACCGCAGAAACGGGATAGCGGGGGTTAGACGCGAGGCCTACTTTATTTGAGAAGGCCGCGAACCTCGAGCGCAGTGCTTTTAGCCGTAGGCTATCACAGTGTCGACAATCAGAAAGGCCGCTAAGCGCCGCTTGGGCGTGTTGTAGGCCCAAACATTGCACGCACCTGTCATGAGTGTCTCCTCCTGCGATAAACCTGTCACACAGCTCGATGCATCTCCTGTAGCTCATTGTGTCCGCTGAAGAGGAGTAAACTGCTCTTTCGAAGGAATTAGCTAAGAACACGACAAAAAGAACGCTTTCCTACGGGCGACAGATGATTCGCTTCCTGAAGGAAATGAAATGTGGTGAAAATAGCGCGCAGCACGCTGATATAGCTCACCTACTTGCACACTGGGGGCGGTGCTAAGCGCTATTTGGCCAATGAATTGGCGTGATGGTATAGGGCTTCAGACATTCCTCACACCGAAGGTGTTCCCTAAACGATGACGTCATCGCAGCATGGAAGTGAGCCTATGAGAGGGAACCGAAGACTTTACAGAAATTCAGCATTATAAGTGCGCAAGACAGTATGCATGGCACAGACAAACAAATAATAATAATAATAATAATAATATATTTGAAATCCAATATCAAAATTTGTAATATTTTTTTGCAAACCTGCATTTATGAATTATGTAGTAGTATTAATTATTATTAATCAAGTAAAAATATTTTTCCACTCTTTCATCATATGCATATGTTCTGAGTTTTTTTTCCCAAGCAGAGAAGTCAAATAAATAAATGTGGTCACAAACATATATATAACATATATATTTCCTGCCACAAGACCTTAGTAAAATTTATCATAAATATGTATGAAAACTTTTTATTTTTTTATTATTATTTTTTTTTACAACTGACAAACTTAGGTGCCTAGTTTCAAATAACTTTTTTTTTTTCTTCCCAAAAATAAACACATATTTAGGTGGAATCAAGATTATATCAGTAAATATTAGTCATTGGCATTGCCAATATATATTAGCATATTATTCAGAGAGGGGAGTTGCGTATTAAGCATTAATTCAGGTAGGATGGAAACAGGAAAGTGCTTTGAAACGATACCTCCTTATCACTCATCGCACGTGACTAGTCATCTGGAACCTCATCCCACCAAACGCCCACCCAAACCAAATAGTTATTTTGAGAAACAAATGGAAAGTTAATAATATGAATTTTAGCAGCAGTAGCAATGTGTTCAAACACAGCAAAATGAGGAAGAAAAGAAAACTGCAGAATAAATAATTTATTTTTAATAACATTATATACATTTCAGTTATGATAAACATTTGTAAGCTTTGTTTTGATAAACAAAGCTGTAAAATTCCTCACACATAAGTATGTTGCCATGGAATTTCACATAACATCTACATTAACAGAAATAGGTTATTAGGTTACTTTAACACAAAGCTGAACAAAAAATGTGTAAATACAAAACACAAGTACATTCAAATGAAAGACGAACACACATTGTGACAAAAGAAAATATATTAACAGAGTTAAACTGTGTCTGTTTGTAGCTTTAACATTAAATTATACCAGGAGAGAGACATTAGATAACGCTCAGCTGTCAGGACACTCTGCAGGGATAAAACAACCCGAGTCTCTGGGACAGTCATTATCTTCGTCTTCATCGCCCTTCATCTCTCCCTCTTCGTCTTCTGTAAGTAAAGCAAAGAAAGGTTAAAACTCTCATACAAATTCCTGCTCGTTAATTTAATCTCTGCCGAACAAATCAGGTTTGCGTTTGTGCAAAAACCCAAATGAAATTAATGTTAATTAAATGACAGTATGTCTTCCTGGTTATTATCCCACACTCATATCAGCCAGAGCAGCCCAGCCATGTGCCACCTGCTCACACAGTGAGCCCACATCCAAACGCCAATTAATCCTGACCTGCATTTACAGAAAAAGGCTGTTCCTGACTGCACAGAGCGTTATATATTAAATTAAAACAAATAAGGTTGTGACTTTCAGTATACAAAACACAAGTACATTCAAATGAAAGACGAACACACATTGTGACAAAAGAAAATATATTAACAGAGTTAAACTGTGTCTGTTTGTAGCTTTAACATTAAATTATACCAGGAGAGAGACATTAGATAACGCTCAGCTGTCAGGACACTCTGCAGGAATAAAACAACCCGAGTCTCTGGGACAGTCATTATCTTCGTCTTCCTCCTCATTGCCCTTCATCGCTCCCTCTTCGTCTTCTGTAAGCCAAAGCAAAGAAAGGTTAAATCTCTCATACAAACTCCTGCTCGTTAATTTCATCTCTGCCGAACAAATCAGGGTTGCATTTGCGCAAAAACCCAAATGAAATTAATGTTAATTAAATGACAGTATGTCTTCCTGGTTATTATCCCACACTCATATCAGCCAGAGCAGCCCAGCCATGTGCCACCTGCTCACACAGTGAGCCCACATCCAAACGCCAATTAATCCTGACCTGCATTTACAGGAAAAGGCTGTTCCTGACTGCACAAAGCGTTATATATTAAATTAAAACAAATAAGGTTGTGACTTTCAGTAAAACTGGACTCGCAGTCTAACTCTAGTATTTCAAAAAGGCAGAATTTCATCCAAACACAAAAATAGACGATGCAAAGATAGCAGTATCTATGTCCTTCCTGAGGCTTGCTGACATAAGGTTTCCTGAGATGGACACAGAGAAAACCAAAATATAGTTTCGCCAATCAAATTGCTTGTATTGATACTCACTGCTTGTGACATAGAGGCAGTCTGATGCAGCAAGCAACTTGCGTCTGTGCTCTGGATCAGTCACATTCAGCTCAATCAAATGCCTCTCTTTCAGATGTTTGAGATCATCTACTGTCTGGTAGCCATTGAGGAGTAATGAAGATGCATATTCCTGTGACAAAAGAGATTTCAAACATTAAAATGAGCAATACAGCTATAAGCTATCCGGTCAAAGTCAAATTTATGGACATTTTTAATGGAAATTTTAGGGAAATTATCTTGCACTTGTACTGAATCATATATGTCCACTAGTGTGGTTGTGAGTGGGCGTTTTTAATTCATTTTCTAGGGAACTGAGTGTTTATTTATTTATTTATTTACTATTTATATACTATTATAGCATTATTTTTTGAATTTACAGTCACTTTTCTATTCATTTTCTATTTGTTGTATGTTTTTAAGTGTTTGTCATTTTTATAAAAAATTAATTATAAAGCTATTATTATTTATATTATTTTATTAACCTATTTATATTGTATTATATATTACTATTAATATTGTTATATTTATATTATTTTAATACTTTAACTTAAAATTATTTATTTCAGTAAGTTTACAAGGTAACATTTCTAAAAAAAAAATGTTTCTATGTTTTTCATCTAGTATTTATATTTTATTTTATTTCAGCTTTTTTTTCAGTTACAGAAAATAGTTTTTAATAGTTTTATTTTGGTTAACAATGAAAACACTGTTGGCAGCCAATCAGTGTGAGGTGAAGATAGTGACATTAAAACTTGTGGATAGTTTTCTGGTGGATTTTGCAGCATTAAGCAGGTGGGGCATGAAGGATAAGTGATGTTTCTACGTGTGTACATGGATACACATGTGTGTCCTGTCTGGTTATACCTCTAAATGAAGTCTTTCTAATAACTCCAGGAGTGTATTTGGTCGTGGCTTCTTGCATACTTTCACAGGTCTTATTTTTGGAGTCTCCTCTTCTTCTTCCTTCTCTTTCTCAGGCAGAACATCCACATAAATAAACTTGAAATTTCCCACTTTATTATTAAGCATTCCTGTCCATATGCCCATAGGTGGTTTACTTATGATGTTGATGATGTCTCCCACCTGAAAAAGATCACCAACACCATTAACTTACTGTTGGCAGTTAATGTTTCCCTTTTAAAATTGTGATGATTAATTCAACTGGATGCAAGCTTGAATAAAAACATCACAATTTGTATTTCACCTTCAGTTTGAGGGAGTCTGTATCATATGGACTAGGGACAAAGTCTGTATGTACTTTGGCTCGCCCGCAGAACTGCCCCGTGTAGGGCACTTCCTCCTCCAGTTTCAGGCTGTCTCTGTTACTGGATACATCTGAACTGCTAGCAACACCACCTGAGCCAATAAATATAAACAAAAAGAGTATAATTACAATGTCAAAACACTTTCCACTTCAGTCGCATGTGTGTAGATACTTACTGGACAAGCTCTGTCCACTGTAGAGGCTTTCTAATGAGTTGCTGGTGTGGTCTGAGCTCTTCTCTGCTGGAGACCCATTCTCTGTTTCTCCCTCAGTGTCATCACCCTGCACCAATCAAAATATCAGTCTGGATATTCATACGAACTGGGGTTGGTTGGTTTTGTGGGTCATAAGGTACACTCTCAGAAAAAAGGCACAAAACTGTCACTGGAGCAGTACTCTTTAAAAAAATAAACAAACAAAAAAAAGAATACACATTTTAGGTACTAATGTGTACCTTTATATGTACCATTTACCTTCTGTGCAGCTTTGCACTTTTTTATTTTTTTATTTTAAATTATAAAATATATAAATGTTAGTTAACAGAGATGAAAACCAGCATATATTGATATAGACTTTTACGCATTGAAGATATCATACAATAATTAATATAAAAATTAATTAATAGCAGATCTGAATATATATATATAATTTTTGTTTTATATATATAATTAAAAAAACATGTCAGGATAGTAACAACCAACAAAGGGAATAATACAACCCCCTTAATATTTACATACATATTTAATATTTCATTAAATGTGCCAACCAAGCCCCAGTCTCCCTGTACTGTCTGATGAACTGCTGATATTTTGGGGAATAAAGAACTGAGTTGCCTAATCAGTGTCAGTAATCAAATGAGGAACTTGCATTGTGACTCACCATGTCCTCAGAGAAGGATTTGACGTGTTTCTTGGCCATCCTTTTACGCATAGTCATCGAGATGGCTTTCATCTTTTTCCCCAGACTTCCCGGTTTCTCACAGTTTTCTGCTATATAAAAACTCCACCCAGTGGTCAGTTAGACAATTATAGGTTAAATAGGCTGCTGGTTTGCAGTGAAAAATATTTTATGAGGAAACATTGTATCATATTGGGGCATAAACTCTCAGATTAATAAGTGTCTTATTCATGCAAATTCTTCTTACCTCAGGTGCTCCATTTTCCTCAAGTTTGGAAGGGGAGTGTTGATTTCTGAATGTGTCAAATCTTCCAAAACTGGTGGATCGCTGTGTCAGGTAAATAAAACCAACCACATTTATAACTGATATAACATCAAGGCACATGCTACATGTACATGTAAATTACTTTGCATAAAACAAAAAGTGTCATTATACTGTCCTTGTTATAAAGCACTTCAGTACATTGAACGGCACTTGACGTCTCATCGTTTTAGTGTGTTCAATTTGATAAAAACACTGAATGATTCGTAATCTGCTCAAAACCTGTCAGCTCTTCCACAGGAAAATGGAAATAATTATCTAAATTTAAAATCCATGTAATCTCAATCAAATAGCAAACTGTGGTATCATAATTTGACCTGACGAAGCTGTTCATACTTATTCAGTAATGCTGTGTGGTGTCAAGCTGTTTTCTTTTTGTTACATTGTTCTTAGAAATGTCAATTTTTTTTGGTTCATTTTCCAACGTAAGATCTACTGGGATATGGCAGCAATGCATGACACATCCATTCTAACCTAATATATCTGAAATGCTTGAATAACATCTTCAAATTATTACCTGAAATATTAAGATACATTAATAAAACCTACCTTAGGTTTAAGACTTTTTGGTTTGTCTGATGCATTTGAAGCAGCCCTTTGAAGCATCGCCTTGACGTGTGCGTACAGTTTTTCCTTAAAATGAAAGTCTAATCTGAAACTAGCGGTTTTACCTCTCAGCTCCACAAGTGTAAAAATGCAACGCTTTAGTAGAACAACCGATTGATTACAAGAACTTCCTTAAATCACACAGGATGTGAGCCAATGCGCACTCTGTCTATTATCAAGGCATCAGTTCTACAGGGGAAAAACACTAAATGCTTGAGTCTGCATTTTGTGGTTCACCACTTCACAGTCATTTCGAGTAACACAAATTCAGTAAGTGGGACTCTGTGGCACAGAATTTCCATAGAGGTGCTTTTTACATAATCGAAGCCTCCTTGCATCATATTGGTTTCATGAAGGCCCTCAGCTTGTGGAATAGATGCAAGAATCTGTGCTTCCACCGTTTTTTCATATAACTTTAATGATTAATATCATGTTCATAATTTCACATTATAGGAAAAACTATAAATATACTCAAGTGAAAGCTTATTAATCAATGTTCCTTTTGTCTTTTGCCCAAATTGCAAAATCTGGTCTCTGTATAGGGGAAGTAGCTCCACTGCACGCAAGGAAGTGGACCCATGCTTTTGAAACACTTCCTGTCTACTTTCACAACTTTACAGTTAGGATTTTTTTGCAAAACTGCACAATGACGAGTTTTATCTGCACATCTGTCTTATGTATTTTGCATATGCAAAGCATGTTGGTCATTGGCTCTTTATACAGTATGTAAAGAATTAAAATCTTACCTTTATATACATATAGAAAACTATGAGTTTAACCTGTTTGAAAATAATAATAATTTTTGCAATTACATTTTGCATCGCGAGAGGCACAAAAAATTAAACACTTCTGATTTCATTGAAGAAAGACTTACTTAAAAATACGGATTGCTGTAAGAGGCATGAACTGACCAATAGTGTTCAAGAAAACCTTACAGACAGTTGCAGCCTAATCCAGCTGTGTGCAGTCGGCCATAGCAAAATCCAAATCCAGGATTACAGCATTATAATTTATTTCTTCAAGCACTACAAGCTATTGAAAACAAACAGCCCTTCCTAACCTTTTACGAGAGCTCCACATTATCTGAGAGAGTGATACAGTGCAGTTGTTCACACATACTCAGTGCTAGAAAGATGATACATATCAAGAAACCAGGAAACAGGAAAAGATTATCAATTTACATTGTCTCTATATACCTTCCGAAAACACTAGAGGTCATCACTCTGAAGTGTGTGAAAATATCACTGGTTGGCATGACAGGACGATTTTCAAGAGTCTTATATAATAACATGCATTCAGTGCTTGATAGGAGGTTAACAGCTTGAATTTATATCACATGAATTAAGAAGCTTGGATGGTTTGTGTATTTACTATATATAGAAATTTAATTTATACAAGCAGAATAATGTGAAATAATTGGGTTTCTTGAGCACCAAATCAGCATATTAGAATGATTTATGAAGAATCGTGACACTGAAGTCTGAGTAATGGCTGCTGAAAATTCAACTTTGCCACCACAGAAATAAATAACATATTAAAATGTATTAAAACAGAAAGCTGTTTTTTCAAATTGTGATAATATTTCAAGGAATTACTGTTTTATTGTATTTTTGATCAAATAAATGCAACCTAAGAGACTTCTTTCAACAACATTTAAAAAAACTCACGACCCCGAATTTTGAATGATAGTATATATCAAAAATGACTTACATTGGAGGCACAGAAATCTACACTGGTGCTGGAACGCAACACTCCTTTGGGCAAGGAGTCTTTCTTTGTGTTTTGAACATTGATTTTATCTCCTTGACCTTGGATTCTGGATGTAGTGCAGTCACAGATGTGCACTCGATATTCATTGCAGGGAGGTAGACGGGTGTTGTAGGCTGGTACCCAGTTTAAGGCTGTTTCAGTGGGGTTACTCCAGCGATGTCTGGCAGGTGCTGTCTCTGTGACCCTTGACCCCACAGCAGAGGTACACAAATTCTCTCGATTATCTGACTGTGGCCCAGTGTCACACATCATTCCTTTGGCACCTCTGATGTGAGCTTTGAAAAACGCAGATAAAAAACAAAAAAACAATATCTGCCAATGACGTTGACAAATAGCTTTTAATTAAAAAATTGACTTATTGCATCAAGTTTAATAGGTTTATTTACCTGTTGTCTCTTGTGTTGGAGTTCCTCCTTTACTACTTTTCCTCTCTACTTTTTTCATCCTTGTCCCTCTTAGCTGTGTCATCTCTGCAATTCCTGTTTCAGGCTGTAAACAGACAAAAGAATTAAATGACATTAAATTTTACTTAATTTATATATATATATATATATATATATATTCTGC
>NW_015625590.1:1562539-1564964 GCF_001515625.1 Sinocyclocheilus rhinocerous | reverse complement strand
TTATATATATATATATATATATATATATATTCTGCAACCTCCTTATGTTAACAGTATTGATAACTCTCAACAGTAAGTCCACTGATGGACCATTACACTGTTGAACGCATAACAAATTTAGCAGTCTCGACTGACTCTAATGCCATGTGGGCAAAGGGATTACATGGGCAGAACGTGCCCCTCACCCAACCATCTGTACACACACAATCAACCACGATACCCCGTATGGGGACAACTGTTGTTCTGGCCCCTGTGAAAAAAATGATGATCAGTTACATTACAGCTGGCACAAAGCTCCTGGGAGGACAGGGCTTGAACTCACCATGCCATTCTGTCTGCTGCTTAGCCGATCTTGGTTTAGATTACACCCCTCATAATAGACAATCTACCAATGAAAAAATGAATATTTAAAATAGAAAAAGTTATGAAAAATATAATAAATAAATATCCCATAAACATGTTCTAGGTTATAATTTTTTAATATACCAGCATAACTCTATTGCTAGACACAAATGGCATATTATTCCGACCTGGTGTATGTTTCTTGAAATTGTCTTTCTGTCTGCCATTGTCTGGCTTTCGGCCCTTCTTATAGCTCTCACCATATCTGAAATTTAAGCACATTTAATCTAATTATTAGGTACGGAGCCCCTAAAGGGACATGGTGGCGGGAAAAAATCAGATTGAGTGAAAAAATTTGGGGTGGGAGGAAAAAATATTTGTCAGATTTTTTGCGTTCTCTCGCAAAGATATTTGCGTTCCCTTTTGCGTACTCTCGCAAAGATATTTGCGTTCCCTTTTGCGTACTCTCGCAAAGATATTTGCGTTCCCTTTTGCGTACTCTCGCAAAGATATTTGCGTTCCCTTTTGCGTACTCTCGCAAAGATATTTGCGTTCCCTTTTGCGTACTCTCGCAAAGATATTTGCGTTCCCTTTTGCGTACTCTCGCAAAGATATTTGCGTTCCCTTTTGCGTACTCTCGCAAAGATATTTGCGTTCCCTTTTGCGTACTCTCGCAAAGATATTTGCGTTCCCTTTTGCGTTCTCTCGCAAAAGATATTTGCGTTTTGCGAGGGAACGCAAAAGTTTTGCGAGAGAACGCAAAAAATCTGACAAATATTTTTTCCTCCCACCCCAAATTTTTTCACTCAATCTGATTTTTTCCCGCCACCATGTCCCTTTAGGGGCTCCGTAATTAGGCAATTAGCAACCTTAGCAAAAAAAAAAAAAAGCAAATGTTTCACTATATAAAACATTTGCTTTTTTATTTAAGTTTTTATTTTATTAGCACAAGACTTCAGCACATAAAACAAGACATTATAGAATCTCTGGTAAGACAAACAAAAAGGGTAAACCAAAGCGGAGCTCAAAATAGTACATTCCGTATGAGAAAACTTGTGTGGTTTTGCATCGTTTCCTGTTTTGCTGCTTCACGTATTTTGACGAGGGGAAAGACCATGTGGCAGATGATTTTACTCTGCTTAGTCAAGGAAATGTGGATGTGGTAGACATCTATACCAGGGATGGGCAACTGGCGGCCCGCAGTGTCTTTTAGTACGGCCCGCTGGATCATATTAGACTCGGATGATCAATTTTAAAACATTTGAAAAGCAAGTCACGTAAAGATTGCTTTCAGTTTATGATGTTAATACTATCTCCAACCAGGAGAGGTCGCTAGTTTCCAGCCGCTCCCCTATTAATTTCAGCGTAGTAGGACGTGCACTCTATTGTAAACATTAATTAACATTAGCCAATAATAAATGAAAAACTGACCATGAAAACAGTATTTTCAAGTCAAGATGGTAAACAGATTATCTTTTTACCAAGTTCAAGGGGATACCCATATGTTTGGATTGTTTGGAAATCTGTATTTTATTTATATCGCCATCACACCACTGCTCACAAACAACGGGGACGCCAGAGTTGCACTTGCCTCAAATTTCAAAGGTAAAATTCATAGTCAACAAAAGCTTTTTGCCAAATGCATGACAGAAATGTTTGCACTGAACTATGTTCTTATTAGGGTTTCCGCGGGTCCTTAAAACGTCTTCAGTTAAATTGTTTACATTTAAGGCCATGCAAACTCTTAAATGGTACAAAAAGTCTAAATTATAAGAGGTCTTTGGGGACGGAAAGACAAGAATTGCTATATGGATTAATATGACGATTAAACTTCAAAAGGCTACGATTTCACCGAATAAACTTGAGCGCTGCATGTCAGCTTTGTGTACTGCGGTTACCGGGGAAACCACTATATGCGCAGTTTCGAAAGTGAAACCTGCTGGCAGAGAACGAATTTGCTTTTTCAAAAAGCCCATCTGCTATTTTTGCTACATATTTTTTAAATGTGAACCAGCGGATCGACAAAAAGCTAATGCATTATAAAAATCTAAACAATTAAGACACTAAGATATATTTATATGTT
>NW_015625590.1:1551535-1562114 GCF_001515625.1 Sinocyclocheilus rhinocerous | reverse complement strand
AATATTTCTGTCCACTGACAACAAAGTTTTCCTTCTGAATTAGCATAACTGCACAAGTTTTATACTTAATAAAATCTTAAAAAACAAATGACATTAGTTATACTTTAATTTCCTTCAATAAAAAGGAAATTGAGTAAAACGGTGTAAAAGGTGTGTGGACGTGGATTAGTAATCTGGCCCCTTGGTATTAAGGAGAACAAATGCTGGCCCTCGTCACTATCAAAGTTGCCCATCCCTGATCTATACAGACAGGTTCAACAACATTATTACCTTAAAATGAATGTGCACCACCATTTGAAATTCAGATTAGAGTAATCTTTTTATTATCTATTAAAAATAATAGTGATTAAAATATTTGAACATCATTTGAATATTCTTATCAAAAAGCACTAAGATAAACTACATTTAATATTAGTTAGTTTGTTACATTACAAAAAAAAAAAAAAAATCAGATGGCTTTGTTAGAATGTATGTAACAAATGAGTAGTTGACTTTAAAATTGACATGTCCTGTGGTGTGACATGCTAAGCCATCTGAAACCATTGAGCAATTCTTTTATAATTATTAAGCATCTTATATAAACCTAAAATAATAATAATTGAGAGATTACATGGACTATTTGTGTTTTTAAAAATATCTGTATCACACCACAGGGCCATTTAAAAGGTAAACAGATGTTTAAAACTGGCGAGAAAAAAATTGTGACCAATTATAAGACCTAAAATATTCACTTCACCCCGATACATTTTAACCTAACATTCTGAATGTTGATTTAAAAAGTCCATGACAGCTACCCCATTACATTGTCATTGAAAGTCCTCCACAGTTCTAAGAGGCTGAAGTCTAGTGCCCTATTTACAATTAAGACCCTGCTGTTTCTTAATTAATCCCACACAGGACTAGCAAGTGCTTTAAGTGAGCTGACGACTGCACAACGCTCTCCATTCACTGTCAATGGGATTTCACGCAATCAGAATCTTATAGACAGTCTGATTGGCCAATAGTAAGTGGATGTTGCTTAGTTGTGTGTCTTGTAAATGAAATCTAGTTGGGCTTAACCTACAAATCCTCAGACCGGTTTTACCTTCATTCTGATTGTTCCTCAGGAGGACTAAATCTTCCTGCATTTTGGCAACAGGCCAGGCAGAATTAGTGCAGACGGTATTATCTGCAGGAGGGAAATCAAAACCATTAGGGCGTTGTTCATTTAAGGTCCACTAATGTTCCATGCTTTTATTTTTTCACTCTGTGAAGTCTCGTTTAAAGGCAAGAAAATGTAGAAAATCTGGTTTGTCCTTTCATTCATGCTCATAATGATCTGATAAACACTGTACGGACCTTTCTTTTTCATTATCCATTTGATGGTTGACTGTCAGTCAAGCTAGTTGCTTTATGAGCATTAAAGCATAACAAGGGTGTACTCTTGCAGCTTAGTCATGTGATGCAGAAGGAAGAAGTTTAGGAAAATGTATAAAATATCTCTCAAAATATCACATACCTAAAGCTTCATTTTCAGAAACAGATTTTGGTAGTGAACTGAAAGAAGACGCAAGAAGACATTTAAAGAAAGTACAAATATTCACAGAGAGTCATTTTGTATTATCTGTCAGTATGAAAGCCTAAAGGGCTCTTTCACTTTTGCTTAGACTGGAAGTTCAACATTTTTTCCTTTGTTCACTAAAAACAAAGACTGAACTCACCTTTGTTTCTTTTTTCTTGTGTTGTCTGAGTTGGTTTGTGAAATTTCCTGTAAATGAATACAGTATGTGGCAGTTGTATCATTTTTATCTAGAAATTTTAACATGCAAAGTCATACATTATTGTATATAATTATTTGAAATATGAATGTGAAATTATATGCATGCCTGGCATGTTCTCAAGATTTCGCAAGCCTATCATTTCAGGTTTCTGTCTCATAGACAGGCCTCAAATAGACCTTAATATATTTCCATATGGTTACAGCATATTCTATTAGCAGCAGCGTTCATTTAATAGAAACTCATCATGTCCACAGCAGTGTTATAACGTGCGTCCAGATGGCCGATACATTTCCCATGACAGTGCAGTATATGCATTCAACATTCAAGCAGTCATTTCTATAGTTACCATGGAGATGGAACGCCCCGCACTTCTCCATTTGGTGGCGTCATCTGAGAGAACAGCTGGGCTGCAGGACCTGCTCGGGATGGTGTACACCTGAGCCTCACAGGACTCCTGCACGGCCTCATACAGGCTGTCCGTAGAGCCCTCCTACAAAACAACATCATGTCGGTCACAACCTGTGCTGCTAATAAAATGCACTTATTACAAGGGTCTTCAATCCCTTGGTGGATAGAGAGTCGGACCTTGTTATAAACAGGGTTGTTATAGTTAACTAAAACTAAAATCATAAATGGATTTATGTTAGAAATAAAATACACTTTAAATAAAAAACTAAAAGCACCTAATCTAATAAAAACTAATAAAAATGAAAAAAAAAAAATTGCTACAACTTTAAAATTGAAATGAAAACAGAAAATATAAGATCACTTAAACTTATTTTGTTTCCGCTAGCTGTCAAGGCGACATTTCTCATTTTTATTTAGTTTATCTTAATGTACTAAAATAACTAAAACTAAAACTCAAATAAAAAGTTTAAGACATATAAAAAAACTAATAAAAATGACAAAAACACAACAAAATTATTAAAACTTTAAAATTAAATTGAAAACAGAAAATATAAAATGAGAACATTTTAAATATTAATACAAACTGAAATAGCATCTCAACTCAAAAATAACCCTGGTTATAAAATGCCTTGCATAAAATTGTTGCATTTTAAGCCTGGCCTATATTATATACAGCATATAGTATTATATTAATGTAAGTATTATAAGTAATATGTTAATTAGCAATTTGCATATTTTGTTATGATGTTCACATTAAAATTATCATTGTTTATATACAGTCATACGCAAGTGCATTTTAATTTTACTATCAAATTTATCATGGATGGTACAGTAAAACATTTAGCTGAATTTAAGCTTTAGCTTTGGTTGAAACTAAGTTCATATTGTATATTTATATAAAGCAAATTATTTTTTTAACAGAAATTATTTTGAGATTAATGCAGTACAACCACCGATCCCCTAGGGGATCCCCGTTTAAGACCCTGATTTATTACAGTGTTTATAGTGCATTTGAGTGCAAATTCATCTGTGCAAAAGATGACGCAAATAACCAGAAGCATTAGTTTGCTTACAGAAGATCAGACCAGCGTGAATTCAGTGAAGCGAGACCACCATTAATTATAAATTGCACAAAACTACACAACATCTGGCAGAGAAACTCAGTTAAATCTACACATTTCATCGATGTGTTTTGTTTTAATAAAATAAAATAAGAAATTAATTTAATTTAAAGTGGTCATGAACTGCCTTCTTTATTTTTTTATTATTTTATACTGTTCTCTGAGGTCCACTTATAATGTTATCAGCATTTTTACATAAAAAGCATCATAATTTAGAAGTAATAGGCTATTTTCTGTCCTGTTTTGACCCCCCTCATCGGAACGCTCTGTTTGAATAGGCGTGGTGGATTGTAGACTCGGAAGTAAACGCCCACTGCTATGATTGGCTAACAGTTGTGTATGTTTGACAGCCTACATCCTTCATAGATGGACACTGCTGTGATTTAGGCTAAAAAAAGCATAAATACTCAGTACATATCAAATGACCTGTAATAACAGACAAAGTAATAGTGACCATATAATAAAAACAGTTACTCACACTTGTGTGGTCCAAGATTACTGTCGGATTCGATATAGTCGGCACAGCATCGTCTTTAGTTTCAATCTTTCTGAAAATCCTGCGTCTAATTGTGCCTTGTTTGTAAACGAATCCGTGGTAAAATGAAGTGAACAAAGGACCAAGTTCTTACTGACGTGGTCTGGAACTTCTTTATCGTTTGATTTCTGTGTAGACCTGCGTTTGCCTCTCTCGTTATTTACCTACTACCAAAGTCCCTTTAAGGGTATTCTATAGTCTTTGTTACTACATTTGTGAATCAGTGGGCGGGGCTAAACAGGCAGTTATGTAGGAGCAGGCTTGATCTTCTTCTGTGGAGGTGGTCCTTAGCCACACTATTACGTCATAAAGTGGCACATTTCACAACCTGTCCTTTTGGCAGATTGGCTTTAATATAAGCTATTTTTAGACTAACAAGAAAGTTTTGAGTTCTGAAACATACAGGGTGTTTTTTATAGTACAATGACCTCTTATATGTCAAAAGATTAAGGAAGTTTTGATTTCTTAGTTCATGGCCTATTTAAATATTGTGAAGCTAAGATAAAAAATTATATATCTTTAATGCAAGGGCTACAAATGTTAGCCATAGTAAACATAGTGACTTGACTTCTTAACTAACAGAAAGCATAACAAAAGGCCCTTGTTGAGCAGCTAAAGCATGGTTCCTGATCTTCATGCACTATCACATGTTGCCTTCACATCCTCCAGTAGGTCACGTTCTACAATCTACAAACCACAGAGTAGAAAATGTGAATCACATCTTACCAGAGAGAAGCAGAAGAGATTCATTCTGGAAAGGATGGTTTCTTTCCAGTGCCCACAGCACAGGATGAACAATAGGACGAGTCAGAGGCAGACAGAGATCAGAGTGCTTAGTGTTCCAGGCTGCCTACTGCTCCACAGATTAATACTGAATGACATCCTTCCTCTAATCCAATAGATGTGGAGGACCATTACCACTCCAGACAGCCCCTCAATCTACTGCTGTGCTCGTTAATGCTGATGTTGTTTACTTACTAGAGAACTGGGTTGAGAGCTTTTGTTTGCACTATGACAAAGTTGTACAACAGCCGTTTGTGTAATTTACTGTAAACGCCAGTCATTGGTGCAATTTAAAAATGTGGTACATAGGCATGTAAAAGTTTTTTTTTTTTTTACATTTAAAACAGTAATTTCATAACATTGTTTTTGGATGCTGCACTTATACTCCAGACAACTAAAACTAAAGTAAAAATAAACTTTTATTTATATATATTTACAGTATATATATATAGTATTTTTAGTATAGAATATTTTGTAAAAATATTTTATTTAGCCATAATTTCTCTAAAAAGTAACTTTAATTTCATTAATTGTAGACTGAAAACAAACAAGTTATATAGGAACTGAACACCTGCACACCTGGTGACATAGAAATATGCTTCAATATGGTAGTGAGAAATATTTTATTAACCAAGCACCGTGTTCTGACTCCATCCACAAGGAAAGGGAAATGAAGGTGACATTAAAGCACAGCCCTTAGGAGAATTCATCATTCAAGTACCTTCAAAAAGCTTGACTGCACTGTAAAACACATTAGGTAACCTAAAAATATACTTCATGTGGAACCAACTGAACTAACCTAGCTCAAAAATTGTATTTAATATGACCGAATCATCCTCACTACATAAGGTTACACCATCAAGATAACTGTAAAGCTCAGGTCACACAGAAATTTCCCCTTAAGTGCAGTTTCACTTTTTACATTCTATAACTTCAAGGAGTGTGGATTGACATTTTGTAATAAGAACTGTATTCATTTGTGAAAAGCTTTTTTCTTCCATTCTCAGCTAGAGGAAATCTGCCCAGCTGAGGATGCGCTGCCTTGGCATATGACACTACCTGCTAGCACAGTGAGTGTTTCTTAGCCAAAGTGCATGTGATGTCTTGTCAACAGTCCTTAAGTCGCTTATATCTGGAATTGTCTTAAAAATAGGTCCAGGGGATTGTGGTGCACAACATAGCGTTTCAGACCTCAGAACAGGAGGTGAATCTGGTTCAAGAATGTCTAAGCTGGTGCAGAAAATGGGCCAATATGAAATCAAGGTGTTCATGGTTTCTCTCTGACTGTGCACGCAGATGAATGTGAAGGTCATCAGACATTTGATTTGCTTCAGCGATAATCTGCTTGTTTTGATTTTTGGAAGTTTGCCCAATTATGCAATCTGTTCGTTTCCTTTATGTTGCAGTGAAAAGGGCAGTTTGAGGTGATGGCTGGTCTGGCACTAGCATGACTAATGCACTCAAATTATTAATGTACTCTCGTAAATTTAAAGATAAGTTCTGTATATTTACAAATGCATATTTTAAGGTAATTCAAGTAGAAGATTCCATTTTAAAGTCAACCAAAAATCACAATGAAGCCTATTCTTTACTATCTATCTGTCTGTCTGTCTGTCTGTCTGTCTGTCTGTCTGTCTATCTATGCTTTTCCATAAATGGTATATCATATATATATATATATATATATATATATGTATATATATATATTGAAATCTTTATAATATGAATAAAATGTGTCTTCCTCTTAAATGGCTTTCCGTTTTTGCTGACAACATTTATTGCTAAATAGGTATTTAGGTATAATTTTAACATTTTTTTTTTTGGTGGGTGATACCCACATTTCACTGTCCAATCAGCTTGAAATAGATACAATTAAGCCCCACCCAACATTTTTTCCTCATTAGGTATGAAGTTTCACTCAAATTGCAGAACTAAAATGGGTTGGAAACTGGAATTCACTTTGATCGTGGCCACTCCAAGATGACAAGGCCTTTTTCTACAGTTTCAGTTCAGTTAAAGTTCAATCCATCACTGTTATGTGTCCTGTTCCCCCCTTTTCTTTCTCTTTCTTGACAAATCTTGGAAATCTCACTCTCCCTTAATCAGCGAAAGAGCTCAGATTCTCAGAAACGACTGCTCATTCACTTGCTCATTTCTTGGAACTTGTAAATTGACAAAAATGCCATGTCAATTTAAAACACTGAAGCCTCTGGCTCTTAATCTTTTGCTGTCCATTAGAGAACATGACAAGATAAATTGCTGTCCCGGTCGCTGTGTGAAAGAAGGTGCACAGGTTATTTTTTAAGGAAGAAAATCCTCAATCTCTTTAATAACAAACCCTGCAGTCATGGAAATGGAAATAAAGACAGGAGGATTCATTCATGCCTGACCCATATTTCCTTGTTTGAATTAAGATTATTAGGAGCCCAAATTTTTTGTGTACAGGGAAGGTATTTTTAAAATATTGTATATATATATATATATATGCATTTATATAGAAGACTGCAATGTTCATTTCAAAAATTATAATTAGTATTATTATGCATATTATAATGAACATTTATCTGTGCAAAATTTAAAGTTACTTTTTTCATAATGCCCGGACTGAACGATAAACTTGTTGACTAAAACTTGTGAATGGTTGATAAAGTGTACAGAGCATCTCATCGAAGCTAATGGAGTTAAGCTTGTTTGGAACAAGCAAGTAATTATGTTTTAAAGCACCTTTAATCAACATTTGATATGCATTTTTTTTTCTTGCCTTTCATGAGAGATATTAATGCCTGGACTGCATGTTTGGCTTCTCATCTGTTAAAAGCAGCAGTTAATCCAGACACGTATGGCATCATAACATCTGAATGACCTACATTCCTTTGATACTGAACACACACATACACAGCATTTTACTGAGTAGATTTTATTCAATTCATAAATCAAATCATGCCGATCTGGGACAGAAACCACGCTTATTAGACATTCCTTTATTAAGTAGTGTTATGTAAAGCAAACCATGTTGAGTCAGATGGAAAAAAGTCATTAGAAAAATTATACACCTAGAGTAACCCAGTGATATTTTTTCCTGCTACGCTATTACAATGAACATGAGTGCCTGACTCAAGGACAGTCAATCAGCAGGACTGGTGACGTTGAGAGATCAGTCACACAGATCAGAAGTGCAGCAGTGGATGTTCACTCCCGGAACACAGAACTCCTCACATGTCCGGCTGAACACAGTGGCTACGGTTTAGAGCATAACAAGAAAACAGCTCAATATCCTATCTAAACTTGTAGAAAACAGACCTCTAATGAAGAAACAACATTTTCCTTCACCTACCGAGGGGTAATAAATATGAAACTGTTACCAAGGTTATTATTGTTAACAAAACCTAAAATTAAAACCATACTATTTTTGAGAAAAGGAAAGAGAGAGAGAGAGAGAGAGAGAGAGAGAGAGAGAGAGAAAGCTTTCATCTTACCTGAGGCACTGCAGAGAAGCAGCACAATAAGAGCACACACTAGCGTCTTCATGATGGAAGCTGGTCTGGTCATGCATAGGAACATGTTTCTTTATATACCTCGGTTACACCTTTTACTGCAAATACATTCTTCCTAAAGCATAACAGTAATGCTGTATGACAGGTTTCATGTAACCAGATATAGATGTCAGCTTAGCTCCTGGACAAGGAAGTAAAATATTTTTTTCAGTAATTCTCTGCTTATGTTATTGTCTGTCCTTAGCTTGTGAATTGTTTTAGACATGATGCAAGATCTAAGAACTTCTATCAAGCCTTTAACTCCACAATGTCTTTTCTTAATCTTTCACTTGTTTTTTCTTAATCTTTTCACATCTTTACCCATAATTTCTGATTTCTCTAATTCTGATAAATTAGCTATTTTAAGATTGAGATGACTATCTATTTTCCAGCAGTAGCAGATTCTACCACAATGCATTACATCCTTAGGAAGAAACCATTAAAGGACACATTTCCCAAATATCACAAAGATTGTACTTCTATTCTATAATATAATTCTTTAATAATTGAAACCATAAACCATGCTATTCTGTGAGATAAGCATCTAAAGTGCAGAGCTCTTAAATTCATATTCCTCCTGCATTACTAAGCCTGTCAGGTACGATAGAAAACATCCAATTAATCTGCACACCAACAATCCTCTGGTGTTCCACTGGGATCTGTGCTTGGACCTCTTCTCATTCTATACTAAATCACTCAGTTATTTCATAACCTCTCATGGCCTCTTACCTCTTATTAAAAATGCAAATCTCATCTCAAAGTTGAAATTACAGGCCAGCTGGAAAAATGATCTCTAATAGCATGCACCTCAGGGCCGTGAAGTCAAGTGAATTCAGTGCTTATTAGAGCTAGGCCATGGACAGGCCTCATGGGTAATCTGTCTAAAGATTAGTATTTTATTGTTTTTAGGCTCTGGCATTTCTATAGAAGTTTGAGACTAGTTATTGCTTTGAGGAGAGATATTTGGGGACTGGAGGCAATTGCCAATGTTCAGCTCTCAAGACTAAGGTTAAATTGCCAAAATATGATGGATATTTTCTTCTTGAGAATACAATATCAGACAAGTAAAGTCACAGCTTTACATGACATTGTCATTAATGTGGATAACAAATTAACAGCTTTGTTCAAGCAAGTACAAATGGTCATTGATCATTTTGATATCACTGCAGATGGGGCATCTGAGAAAACAGAAAATATACCTAGAGGAATTGAATTTTTTGGTAAACGCTGTAGCATGTAGATCTAAACACAAGAGGATTTAACAAACACAGACAGCAGGGGGCAACAAAGTTCAGAAGTAATTAGCAAGCATTCAGCAAAAAGACTTCATAAAGAAAAAGAAAAATAATAACAATACTGGATATGACCCCTTTAAGACAAAACGAAGAATGTTGTTTGAAACTATTTCAGTTTAATATACAAACTTAGCATATTATAATTAATATAATTAATTAATTGAAAATAATTAATAATACTTAAGATAATTAAGGCTTTGGAAGAAGAACATACATTCCTTGACCTAAACATCTACCCATCTGTCTCTCTTTCTTTAGTCATCCATTCATCCATCTATTTATTCATAAATCACTTAACCATAGCCTACATCTATCAATCCATTAATTCATTTTTTAATAAAAGTATAGTATAAATATATAGTATTTATAGAGTTTTAGCTTTTAGTTTTAATTGCTTTTTCTTATTTGTAAGTCGCTTTGGATAAAAGCGTCTGCTAAATGACTAAAAGTAAAGTAAAAGTAAAAGCAATTTATTGGAAAGCTTACAGTTTTTTTAGTATACCATTAACAGCTTTGTTAGAACAAGTACAAATGGTCATTGATCATTTTGATATCACTGCAGATGGGGCATCTGAGAAAACAGAAAATATACCTAGAGGAATTGAATTTTTTGGTAAACGCTGTAGCATGTAGATCTAAACACAAGAGGATTTAACAAACACAGACAGCAGGGGGCAACAAAGTTCAGAAATAATTAGCAAGCATTCAGCAAAAAGACTTCATAAAGAAAAAGAAAAATAATAACAATACTGGAGTATATATTATTAGTGAGTGTATAATATATTATTAATATACTTATATTAATATTTAATTAAAATGTATGTTATTTACAGATTAATTAAATGTATTATTTCATATATGCAGTAAATGCTTTAATTTGGACAGCAATGCATGAGTAGAATAAGATGCAGATTTCAGTGTACTTAAAGGGGTCATATGATGCGACATACATGATATGGGGTCACATGGTAACTCTTTGGAGTGTTACAAGCTCTTGGTGCATAGAAGAAGATCTGTGAAGTTGCAAAGACTAAAGTCTCAAATCCAAAGAGATATTCTTTATAAAAGTTAAGAGTCAACCACGCCTACCTAAAACGGCTCGTTCTAACACGCCCCCACATGTCTACGTCACGATGTGGGAAGA
>NW_015625590.1:1533169-1550371 GCF_001515625.1 Sinocyclocheilus rhinocerous | reverse complement strand
ACGCGTTTCAGAAAGGCGGGGCATAGAGGAGAAACAATAATGTACAGTATGTGGAAAATAATGTGTTTTTTGAACCTTAAACCTCATAAACACATTTCATTACACCAAATACACAAAATAATGTTCTTTTTAGCAGCATCATATGACCCCTTTAAGACAAAACGAAGAATGTTGTTTGAAACTATTTCAGTTTAATATACAAACTTAGCATATTATAATTAATATAATTAATTAATTGAAAATAATTAATAATACTTAAGATAATTAAGGCTTTGGAAGAAGAACATACATTCCTTGACCTAAACATCTACCCATCTGTCTCTCTTTCTTTAGTCATCCATTCATCCATCTATTTATTCATAAATCACTTAACCATAGCCTACATCTATCAATCCATTAATTCATTTTTTAATAAAAGTATAGTATAAATATATAGTATTTATAGAGTTTTAGCTTTTAGTTTTAATTGCTTTTTCTTATTTGTAAGTCGCTTTGGATAAAAGCGTCTGCTAAATGACTAAAAGTAAAGTAAAAGTAAAAGCAATTTATTGGAAAGCTTACAGTTTTTTTAGTATACCACTCAACAAAATGAAATCTTGGGCTTCTAATGTATTTTTTCGATGCATTAAATGAATTGCTAAAAGTTCCATTTAGTAAGCAATTGATTCCTGTGTAAATAATCACTTCAGTAAATATTTTGGGATTCACTTAGCCTCTAAGGATATAGGTGACAGTGCTCATGAATTGAGATTTAGGGTTGCCAGTTCATTTGAGCTTTGGAACTCTTTACTTTAGAATATCACATTTTACAAACTTCTTTGCAGCACATCAGCTCCAAGCACAGGCTGTATGTTCTGACAGCTGAGTTGAAGCAAACAAAGTTGAGTGTTTTATGGTTTTGAACTAAGTATTGACCATGTGACCTTCTGAAGGTGAACTTGCTACTCTGCAGTGACGTCTCATAATTCCGTCACCTGTGCCAATGATGTTCAAAGGAAGACGTCTGGAACAGAACAGTCAGTCTTGAAACAAACAACTTGTAAAACAAGCACAGTATGAAATTTTAATATGAATTTTTACAAGATAATAGATGGTAGTTTATTATAATACTTGAGAATAGTAATAATAGGCTACTTAATAGTAATTAATAAATACTTAAAAACTTGATACTATTATGTACCCTTTTCACATTCCCATGCTTCTCAGAAGCGGAAGTCGTCATTGTTGGGTAACCCTCTAAGGTAAGAAAACACAAAGCATAGCATAGTGTTAAGCATAAATGTACATTAAAATAGTTAAAAATGAAAATATAAAAAGCTTTTCTAGATTTATGATGTTAATAACTGTGGTAACGCATCATCACAGTCTGAAAAACTTCCATACTTAAAAGCATTTCATGGAAACAGCCATAACTTAGCAAGCCCCACTATGTATCACTACAGACTGCAGTGCCGTTGACAGCCAGCAGATGCTGCCCTTGAGCCAATCTGTTGTGTGAGTGCTTCACTTATTTTGTTTGCATTTCACAGCTGAATGACTAAAATCTCTTCAGAATGCAGTTGGCCAAAATAATCTGCAATTCTCATTTGAACAGCCCAATATATCTCTGAAATAAATGACACCATTTGCAAACTAAAACAGTCTGACAGGGCAAGCAGCCTGATCTCGCTGCTTAAAAAAAGTCATTCTCTCTTCCTTCGACTGGACTGAATAGCAAAATGCTGCAGATTTCCCATCTCCCTCAGTAAATTGAAAAAACAGAGTGTCCTCCATTAGGCGCCATAAATCTGAGCTGATGTGACAAAGGGTAATGAAGCAGCTTTCTAATCGGCCTGCCCACGGCCCCTCATGTCACACTGCAGACAAGCTTGGGCCAAATGCAGGAACGGATGTGGTTAACAGATTACCGATCAAAGCTAAACCCACAAACATTTATTTAGAGCCAGAAAATGTGCAGCATGCATGTCAATTATGCTATACGTGAGGGACGGAATAGATAAATGCAGTTGAAAGTTGGTAGCATTTACAGAAATCAATAATGTAGCACCAGACAAGTTTAATGAAGGAAGACGGTAAAGATAATGTTTTTCCTCAAGCTAAACCAAAACCTCTCTGAAAAAGAACAACGAGTTCATTTCAAAATGCTGTTTTATTGTTATAAGTGGCTCTGTTTCATAAGAACAAGAACTTCCTATAAACTTAAGGCCGTGGGAGTCGTGCTTTAGCCTCTTAGGACGGTGTGTGGAACACACTGCAGCAGGATGACATTAAACTCTCAGCTTGTCCCATACAGTACATGTGTTCCTCTTGTCCTTGTCTCTGAATTGGAACAGAGCTTACTACAGCGAGACCTGGCTGGCGCTTTATCACATAAACCTTCAGTATACCTAATCAAATAACCAGCCGGGCGTGAAACCATATTCCACTCTGTTCACGTAGCCTTGCGATGAGTGCCTTGCAGAATCAAACAGGACAAAGGATTAAGTGATGGAGTCGGAGTCTTCCAGAGGGCCTTGTGCTACAGCGTTTAGGAGAGAGGTATTACTGTGTGGGCGGTACAATACATAAAGAATGGAGAAAGAAGTGCAAAGTAGCTCTCCGAGACCCATCAGGTGCTCATCTGTTGAAATATTGCCTTGTGGTATAGTAAAAAAACAAAACAATGATTATAACTTTTATTTTTACATTACATTTACATTTATTATTACATTAAATTTCACTCCTGAAAGTATTATAGCAGCTGGATTTGGTCAAAGAAGGAAATAATGTTGATTGAAAAGATTTAAAAAATAATTATGTAAAAAAATAATTAACATATTATGCAAAAAGTAATATAATATGTATTATTATTATAGAACTTTCTAATTTTTATTTTAAATGTATAATTAAATATTTATAATAAACATAACAAATATCATTTAATACATTCAATATAAAGTATTATATAATTTACAATGATAGTAATAGCAATAATACCAATAATAATAATAATAGCATTTACATAATAGTAAAATCTAGAAATAATAATTTATAGCAAGAAATAATATTTAAAGAAAAATATTATATAAGTAATTGAATAAATATAATAAATAATTATAAAATTGTAATCCATCTTTAAAAAATGTAATAAATATAATGTATAATAATAATAATAATTTATATTATAAATAATGTTATATTACATCAATATTATTAAATTCTATTCTATTATTTATATTGTTATATAAGTATTTTAATATTTTATTATAAATCATTGTTTCTAGATTTTAAATTGAAAAAGTGTTCTGTAAATGCTATTATTATTATTATTCGGTCAAATGTTCTTGGCACAAAAGCACAAAATGATCTTTGAAAGTTCTTAAATCCACTGCAAAAATGGGACAAACCAAATACTTGCCAATGCAAAATAAATGCATTTTCACTAGTGGTCTCAGACTTTTGAATATTTTATAATAGTTTTTTTTTTTTTATATTTGACACTTGCCATTTTGGATAGCGGCTAATGACTCACTATATCCACATCCCTTTCTTTGTCTCTCTGAACTCTTATCTTTGCACTCGGCTGAGAGACTGTGAGGGGTCGTGACCTCTGTGGCCTTTTGTTCCCTCAGTGAGTTGGGTTACAGACAGTGCCTCATCAGCTATGCTGTAGATGACCTTCTGTACTCCTGTCCCTCAGAGCTATGCGAGGCCATTGGCCTCTCTGCCTCTGTGTTAAAGCTGCCATTTATAGAGCAGCCTGCCCCAGCAGCATGCTGGGAGACAAACAGAGACAAATGGGCTTGGGTTTTTTTCTTCAGAATAGTTAAATCAACAATTGCGACAGAAAAAATGAATGCAAGGTGGATATATATACACAAAACATGTTAATATCAGTGTAATCAGGGTCTCTGATATCCCAGGCTTTCTTAAATAACTTTTCTAACTTTAAAATGATGGCTGTGTTACTAAAGTTTAAGCATGATACAATGTCCTCTGTGAGAGGCTCTTAAAACCGTTCCAAGACCTCTCGGAGTCCCAGGAAGTATTTAAAGCTCGGACGTGATGCTGTAAAAATAATTCAAAGAGCAGGAAGAGGAGTTATTAAACCGAAAGGAAAGTTGCGCAAGGCGGGAGGGGTGTTCAGACAGCAGGGGTCTTTGATGAGCGTATCTGGACCGGACCGGGCCGGATGAGAGCTGAGTAATGTGCGGGAGCTTTATCCAGGTGCACACATTGTGCTCTTGAGTCTAGCACTCTTTTCTGCCTTCAACCTCTTTCTTTCTCTTTCACTCATTCACTCTCATTCTCCCCCCTTTTCCCTTCTCTGTCTATTCAGCTCAAGCTCCGGGAGTCAGATAGATGGTCCAGCTGCATCCTCTTGGTCACTATGTGCCAGTTTATTTAAGGTCTTCTTGGAACAGAGACCTCCCTGTGAATGTCTTAATATATAGCCTGTGTGTTTGTGTTTGTTCTCGGGAGAGCAAGTCATGGTCCCTAAATACATCTCAGGGTTGGTTAGATTTAGAACACTGAGTAAATACTACACCGCAGCTGCATCCTCTTGGTCACTTTGTGCCAGTTTATTTAAGGTCTTCTTGGAACAGAGACCTCCCTGTGAATGTCTTAATATATAGCCTGTGTGTGTTTGTGTTTGTTCTCGGGAGAGCAAGTCATGGTCCCTAAATACATCTCAGGGTCGGTTAGATTTAGAACACTGAGTAAATACTACACCTATTTTTTTATGAGTGTTTGCGTGAAAGGGAGTGTAGTCATGGCTTTC
Organism: Sinocyclocheilus rhinocerous; assembly: GCF_001515625.1. NCBI lineage: Eukaryota > Metazoa > Chordata > Actinopteri > Cypriniformes > Cyprinidae > Sinocyclocheilus > Sinocyclocheilus rhinocerous. The sequence goes on along the minus strand of NW_015625590.1, from coordinate 1,545,609 downwards.
TCATTATGTTTTAGACCAAGGAGGTCCATAACACCTGGAGAAAGCTATCCATTAGCATTCTCATTCATCTCAATGGCAGTTTCTCAGAAGGGAGCAAAAACAAGAGCGCACAGTCCCACAAACCTCACTAGCGAGGATCCCGAGATGTGACGTGAAAGGCAACAATGTAAGGCTGAATATAATAATAATAATAATAATATATTTTTACTGCCATTAAAAAGTTTGGGGTCAGTAAATTTCTTAATGTTTTTGAAAGAAGCCTCTTATGCTCACCATGGCTGCATTTATTTGATAAAAAATACAGCAAAAACAGTAATATTGCCCAATATTATTACACATTGTTTTCTGTTTTAATATATTTTAAAATGTAATTTATTCCTGTGATTGCAATGCTGAATTTTCAGCAGCCATTACTCCAGCCTTCAGTGTCACAGTGATTTCCTTCTGAAATCATTCTAATATGCTGATTTGGTGGCCAAGAAACATTTCTTATTTTATATATAACATTTAATCACAATACATAGTTACATTTAAATGGCCATCAATGGAGAAAGATGTGTAGAAACAAATGGTGTAGAATCCACATGCAGGGACTGACTGGCTGATGCAAGCCAGCTAAAACTAAACTAGTCTAATCTTACTTCAGCTACAATATCTAATAATAGAATTTAACCCAAAATGTCTCATTTGTACACAATTGCACACATATGTTTGATTTTATTGCTATAAATGAATGAAAATCACTCTCTGATGCCCAGCCTGGTCACTTCTGTCCTGGATTGGGCTTGTCAAAGGCACAGAGATAGTCAAGTTTGTCATTTTTCATTTCGATTGATCAGTCACACTACTTCTAATTAGATTCCTCATTCAATTTTGCCTCCAATGCAGTATAGCCTTGATTGTTTTTTTGGTCCCTCACCAGTTTTCATCTGATATGGGCCGTCCACAGGCCATCAATATTGATCACCTTGCTATATGAAAAAACCCTAAAATCCCCTCCATCCTCATGTAAATTACTTGCACTATTGATTAATTAATTTTAGATGTTGACATCTGCAGCATTAACATTAGAAAAATGAAAGACGTTGAATTTATTCGAGTGAATTAATTATTCATTTCATTCATGTATGCATATTTATATATTCATACATTTATTAATTGATGCAGATTTCTCTGAAGCTGTAAAATGCCATAGTCCTTCAATAGACATTTGACTTCACATTATACTAACAGCTCAGCCTGTCCTGCCTAGAAGGAGGTGATTCACAACTTTTATTGCACTAATACTGCCTACTCATCTGCGCTATCTCTGAGCAGCCTGTGCTCTCCTGCGTCATACAACAGTGTCCACACTGGGACCTTTAACTTCTGCTGACCCCTGAGGAGTGGAGCTCTTCATTTCCTGCCCTGCTGGGGACTCACACCCATCAATGAAGGTGTTTATCAGTCCGACCTTTCATGACCTCCCCTGTTTTCTGCTGATGACTGGATGACCCTTGTGAGTGACCTCTTGTTGATTTTTATCTGTTTTTAACACTTATCCAGTTTATGTCTCAATGCATCTAGTCAGAAGCGTTATGCCCATTCAGACTCAATTATTAATGCCACTTAATATAAATAAAAATAAAATTTAGGTTAACTGGAACACTTTTTGTCATTGAGATGACTGGGAAATATATATATATACAGTATATATATGATTCTTGCCTAAATGAGACTAAACTGCCAAAAAATAGATGCACGTTGATGACCCTGCCTCCAGCAAATGTGTCATCATGACGGAGTATGATAATGTTTGTGTAATGCATGCACATTTTAATTGCAAATAGATTTCCTTTTACATATAACAAAAACAAAGGAATTCTAAATAAGAATAAGATAAATGTGTGGATTATTTGTATGTGACACATATTAGTGCCATTATGGGTGTTGCATACAACTAGAAATTTTTCTTTAAAGATTTTTTGGCTTCCATTACATATAATTGTTTCATTTCATCTCAGCATATGGAACTGTAAACGTTCCTTTTCAGGCAGCAGAAACAATGAGCTTTTTGATTAAGGATCCAATATGACCAATTACCGCACTGTAACTAGCCATGTTGGCAGAATGTGGATGACAGAAGATCTTTAATGGCTTGTACATTGCATAAGAGCACGGATGAACAAAAACTGTTATCACCATATTAAAATACAGGATGCTCATATTTATCAACACAAAAATAAGTTTAAAAGTGTGGATCACTTGGCAGACAGCGCTGTCTTGCTAGAAAATTACAGATACAGTTTACAAGGTGACCCCTTTAAAGTGTCATTTATAATGTTTTCCAGGGAAAGCACTGTTTAAAAGAAAAGCTGCAATGACAAAGTGCAAAATATATCATATTTTACCTGAGTTGTAAAGGTGAGTTTGCTGTGTATGTAAAAAAAGTGTGTATTTCTTTAAAATATAATAAATATTAGCATTTAAATATTAGCGTGTTTTTCTTTAAAATATAATCAATATTATAGAGACACAAAGGTTTTTTGTTTTGTTTTGTTTTTTAAGTTACCTCAAAAGCAAGGCCAAGAGCACGGACTAGAGATGCAGGAAGAGGCATGGGAGGGACAGAGCCTTCATTGTCTCCTTGAGGACCGTGGTACACTTCATCATACATTCCTTTTCATCTCTGCGTCCTCAACTTCCAACGGTCTTCTGCATCGCTGCCGCTGGAACGCACGCTACGTGATCAGGGTGCACCTGCCGGCTGTGGGAATTGACCCGCTATCTTCAGTTTAGATGTCAATAGTGGGCCATTTTTTCCCTCTTCCTCAAGGTCATTGTGACCTAGAGTGAATCCATAAGAGACTAGCCTAATTACTGAGCAACAACAGGCAGTGCTGCAATAACCTAATTATTCTTGGCATATATTAGATAAAGGGGCCTATTGCTGGCTTTCCTGCAAGGGGCCTGTTGAAAAGGAATTTGATTTCCCCAAATACTTCTCCTCCAGATCGTTTCTTGTGTTAATTGGGCATTTCAAAGCAATGAGGCATAACTCTTCCTTGCAAACTGAGGAGCTCTTAGAGGTAAAGGGACAATACACCCAAAAATTACAATTCTGTTATAATTTACTAACCCTTCGGTTGACTTTTCTTCCATTGAAACACATGCAAATTTTTGGTAAAAATATTTCTGCCTGTTTATTTTTCATATAATGGTATATTATATGAAATATTATATTTTGAGCTTTGTCATCACAGAATTCAGTTACATTTTAAAATGTATTAATATAGACAGTTATTTTAAATTTTAATGATATTTCAAAATATGATAGATTTACAGTATTTTTGATCAAATAAATGACATCAAAACATAAAGTAATTATTCCAGACTTGACCAGTAGTGTATGTATGTGTATAAATGATTATTATTATTATAAATTAATAAATTATAAATTAAATAATATATAATATCATCAGCTAAATGCTATTTTGTGGTTTAATATTAATATCAAAAACATTACAGATTAGCTATTACACAATACATATTAGATTTAAAGGTCACTGTGCAGGACATCAGTTTTTGGAGCTCTTAGTAGATACATGTTTTCTGCCCCAATTTGTTTAACCACCACCAAAAGTTGACTTTCAGCTTTGGTAGATGTTGCTTTGATAAAGTCAGTGTGGAGGGGATCTATGTACTTTTATCTACATTTATATTTACATTTAGTCATTTAGCAGATGCTTTTATCCAAAGTGAGTTACAAATGAGGATCTGTTTTTTTCATATTTATGGATGTGTTTCTTGTCAGTCAGTCCTACCTCCTGAATAAGACACGTTGTGCAGTGGACAGCAAACTAATGGAAGTTTCCCTGCAGGCCATAGCGGTGTGATCATCATTGACCATGTCATGATGAATTAGCTTCAGCTATAGGCAGCTGGCTTTCTTATAATACACCTACAGGTCAGCAGCCAGAGTTCCTTGATTTGTTATGGCCACAGTAAAGAGAAAGGTCTTCGAAAGCATTTCCTTAGTGACCCACTATCTATAAACAGACAATTAAGCTGGAACTTAGAGGACACGGTAGCTTGTATTTGCATGTGCACTGTCAGAAATAGAATCAGAGATATCACATGGTATTGTTTGTTCTCTGATTTAGACGATTAAAATGGCTGCCATTGTGTTTACAGCTATTTTATCCATCTATTAAATTAGCAGTACATTTAGACAGTACAACTTGGTAAACACCTCACTCAAGGGTGAGTTACTTGGATCCAATCCTTTAACATTTAGCCATTAGAGGCTCTCAACTAGTTTTGCTTTAGGACCTAGATTTTAAATTGACTGGCCTTTTAATCATTTTTTTCAAATTAGTACAGGATTTGTATTACCTTTTGGAACTGATTGATCGTAGACCTCATTGATCTAAGCTCATGTACCTCAGTTTTTGAGAGAAAAAAAGCATTATTTGTGTATAATTTTGACACTCGTGTTCACTCAAAACTGAGGTGCATAAGCTGAGATCAGTGAGGTTAATTGAAAGAACACAAGTTGACAAAAAGACTGAATTTGATATTTGATAATAATATAGCATAACGAGACATTTATAAGCAATTTTTGTACGGTGGTCATTTTTCAAAAGGAACACTACAAGTGTAACAAGGTGAGAGAGAAAAAATCCCCCCAAAATACAAAAATTATCAAATTTTTGGGGGAAAGTTGTTGTACCCTGTGTGAGCAAAGTCAGTAAGTTTGAGTCTAATGTGATAACATTAAAAAATTTTTAGATTAATATGATTAGTTGCATTTTATTAATTGTATTTCTCATTATTTTCCCCCTGCTGTCAGACCCACAACTCTTTTTGAGTCTGAGCTCACCAGTTGAGAACTATATATAACTATATATACTATAAGTATATAAGTGCATACCTGTGTCCTGTTCTGTATTGTCTGTGTCAAATAGCAAATAGTATAAACTGACAGAGGCTGAATTATTCTTCCAGAGAAGAATGCCGCAATGTTTCCACGGAAGCGCTGGTGCAGCGAGACTTCATATTCAGTAGATCAATGTGGCGTCCAATAACATGTTGTGTTGCCCTCTGAATGCGTCTTGTGTCTGCATGGCTATGTGTGTGCGCACATGCATACTGTGCATACTAGTGTGAGGGAGTGTGGTGTTGAACAGCAAAGGTTGATCATGGTGTTTGAGCTTGTAGCCGCTGATGCATGAAATGGAACTCAGACAAGCAGACTGCCTAAGCCTGTCCCCATGTCCTTCTCCAGATACCTACATCACTCCATTGATTTTGCAGCAAGAGATGGAAGTGGGGGTAGAGATAGAGCTGGCCTTGAGTTTGTAAGTACTGTAATTCAGACACAGACATGTTTACAGTCCAGAAAACGCTACACAAATTCTCTAATTAAGAACTTAATAAAGGAGCTCAGCAGGTTACGCAGGATCAGCTGTGATAAATTGAACAACTTAAAAAAAAAGCAAATATAGTCAGTGGGTAATGTGTAGTATATTTGGAATGAATATATATGTGTGTGTGTGTGTGTGTGTGTGTGTAAACAATCTTCACTACAGTGTGAGTGTGTATAAATATATTTTTCACTCATAAATTGCTAGTAAATTCTCTTACAGTGTACATATATACACAGTGTTATGGAAAATATGTATATTAAAATAGATATCGAACAACCTTTTATATAATCTTTGGTTGATTTGATTGCTCCTATACAGAGTAAAACCATCATTAAATAAATGCAGATTTCTTTCTGCGGTGCAATAAACCCAGGATATGCCAAATTACAGGTTGTTAATTAAGAAACTAGGTCACCACTAGTTTAGCATAATATAATAATGTTTGTTAATGTTATTAATCAAAGTTAATACACAGTGTTTCCAAGAAAATGTGGTGTTTTCGTACTAAGGGGTCTCTGGGTTGGCAGAGAGTCATGAAGGGGGTCCCTGGGTCGGAAGACGTTGACAACTACTATATTAAACCATAATCCTCATTTTTTATTGTATTAATATTACTCAATTCTTTTATACTTTTCATACTTCATATTTCTCTTCTATCTGCAACTAAAAACAGACTTGCTTATGCTTATGGATGGGTTTTGTAATTGCATGCTACCCAAAATGTCACAAAATAAAAGCTGTGCAAAAGGCTAAAGCCCTTGGGATTCTGGGATCTGTCTTCTGACCTCCAAAAGCAAAGTAGCAAGTTAATGAACACCCATTACAACAAATCACACATGGGCTTGGAATGCTAATCGGGTCTTAATCGCAAACCCGCTACCAATGGAAAATGCACACCTCTGCAAATGGCAGATGCTTGATCCTGATCAATAGCAGGCATGCAACTATCAATTGCAAAATCAATACTGTTGTATTTGGTTCTCCAATCTTCTGTCTTGTTGGAAATAAGGGCTCTAACAGAGTGGCCACGGATAACGAGCTTGACCACTGAGACCTTTGTTTTTATCTATCAATGGCTCAATCCTCAAGTCTCCAGTGACCTGAAGCTGGTGCGGTTCTTCACCACATCACCATTTAGACCTATTGTGTATGTGTTTTTTCATTGCTTAAAGGGTTAGTGCACCTAAAAACATAAATTTACTCACCCTCATGTTGTTCCAAACCTGTATGCATTTCTTTCTTCCATGAAACACAAAAGAATAATGACTCAACTGTCTTTGCCCATACAGTGAATATCAGTTTGGTCCAAAACAACATCTGAAAGTCACACCGGTTTTCAAATGACATGAGGGTGAGTAAACGATGACAGAATAGTTATTTTTTGGTGAACTGTCCCTTTATGATGTCTTAGGACTTTAATGTTAGTGTCATAAATACCTGAAGGCCTAGGGTGTCTTATTATTTTGCAGTACACCGAAAAGGCTAGATATTTACTGCTCTGTGTTAATAAGGAATATTTAATGAGACAACACAGGTCATAAACCAAGCAAATGTTCATTTCTGAGTGCTGTCAAACACCAGAAGTGCTCCCTCTTTCCCCATATTTCACATAAGCCTATCTATTAAACGACTTTCAATGCACCAGTTTGTCTTTGGCAGATGAATGTCCTTGTTGGCACAAGAGTCCCTGTTTTTGCCAGTAAATGCCATCTGTGATTGACAGAGAGATACGAGCCAAGAGTACATGCCTGGGCAAATGGTGTCCAGTAAATGCTAAAGCAACATGGATTATGGTTTGATTCATTGAAGGATGATGTTTACTGAGGATTTCACATAAAACACTACTAATGTTCGACTAATGTTTTAAACCCCTAGAGGATGAATGGACTTTTCATCTAACCTTTGAACTTTAATGCTACATGAAAACTTTAAAACAAGCATCACAGTTCAGGTCACACGTTTTGTTGGCACTCACAGTTCAGAATGATTCAGTGATTTGACATTAGACCCCGTTAAACCGCTTGACGAGGGCAAACAGGTTTGGGTAGAAATATCTAATGGTTTGGTGCTTTTTTTAAATGGCCAGTAGCTTTAGAAATAATGTCTTGCATCAAGATTTGATACGTTTGATACGTTTTTCCTATCTCTTTTTTTCTATCTTTTTCTAATCTAAAAAAGTGAATACAATTTATTTTAAAAAGAAATAAATGTTTTTACTACATCAAGACAGTGTTATTGTAGTATCATTGAAATACAATTATAGTTTTTATTAATATTTTTATTGATATATTTTGCTCTTTCATTTAAATTTTAGTTAACGTTTTAGTAATTTTGCTGTGATTTTTATAATTTTTATTAGTTTTTTTAGTATGTTAGATTTATTAGTATGTCTACTGTATATAGTTTTTATTACTGTATTAATTTTTATTTCAGTTTTACTTTGTTATTTTAGTACATAATCAGTGTTGTAGCTGAAATGAGAAATTAAGTAATGATTTTTTTTTTTTTAATTTTAGGTTTTAGTCTTAATTAATTATAATAAACCTGCATCAAGAGAGTATTTTATTGGACAATATTGTTGATCTGAAGACAAAACTATATTTTCAATCTGTATTTTCCCCAAATTTTTATCAACAGAGCATTTAGCACTGTAGCATAAAAATGACCTCCAAGCTAACTTACTAAAAAAGCCTGTTCCTGTAGTTTAGTTGGTAAAGCATGGCCAAGGTTGTGGATGAATAAAAGCGGCTGCAAAATGCATAAATGTAAAAGCCACAAACCTCAATTTTGATATCATGGAGCCTTGAATTCATTTCGTACTAGCTTACATGTACAGCAGGTGTGTGAATCTCGAAATACTCTGAAAACGCTGCTGACTTGTGAAGAGAATTAAAAAAGACTTCTTTCACCTTGAACACAAAGTTATTTTCAGAAAATAATAACGAAGGGCGTTGTAGATAAGGAGCTCGGCAGACAAGGACAAGTGAAAATCATGCCGTGCAAATGTGCCGCAATTGCGGAGGCCCTTTTGAGAGATCACCGGTGGTTTAAATTGCAAAGATGAGCGTCAAAATGGATGAGGCGTCTTCAGGCTCTCTGGCGCTCGCCTTTGCGATTTGCAGTAATTACTCATTGAATGGGAGACATCAAGAAGCTGCTGACTGCGTCTCGTTTTTCAGCAATAACAGAGCGCTTTCCACATCGCTCTGCATCACAATCATTCAGTCACCTGGAAATGTGTGTCCCTCACCGCACAACAAGGCATACTAGCAAAGTTTTCACATGCTTCTGCTGTGTATTGATCAATGTGGAGGAGAAACGGAACATAATACTACATGACCTCTTTTGACATTATAATGTTGCATTATTGGGTAATAGTGAGGAAAGTGATGACAGCTTAAAAAGGCCGCTGCATGAGTCTAATAGCTGGTCCATGTACATTTTGCATAGACAAAGATAAGAAGATAGAAACCCCCATGTGGAGTGAGAAAGACAAAGAGAGTGAGAGAGAGAAGTGTGGGAGTGAAGCAGGAGAAAAGAGTGTGAGAGGGAGAGAGAGTGGTCTGATAATGGAGGGCAGGGGAAGGTTGCTGAACTGCAGATCATTCTAGGGGTTGTGTTACAGAGGCAGGACAAGGTCAGCCTCCTTAGTTTACCACTGTGGTTTCATCATCTGTGTTTTATTTAGTATCACAAACAAATTCAGAGATACCCTTAAATAGACATAACTGAGCATCCGACCCAAATGGCATCATTTCATTTCTCTGTGATGAAAGGCAAAGCGGTGGGGATGTGGGCAAATAACCGAGTGCAAGCAGGGGCGTCATGCACTCATTATTTTTGAGGGGGCACGAGTGTGTGTGTGTGGGGGGGGGACGTCATGTGACACACAGCAGCCACAATAGCACTTATATTTATATATTATATCTATATTTTTCCTTTGTATTCCAATCATTCCCAAACACATTAACTATATCACAAAATATCTCGATTCTCACCTATGTTAGTTGATCTATAGTGGGCGATGGTCAATGTAGCCTAATAATGTAGTCTATTAACTATGCATACAAACCTGTCTGTTTACTTAAGTAACAGATATGGGTGTCATGCCATAACATAGTTTCAATACGACTGAGTTTATATTTAATGTGAATTTAACATTGAAAGTTAATGTCAATAAAAACATTGTAAGTTAGGCTACTTATCATAACACTTTTATTGTACAGAAAGAGAGCAAAGAACATTTACATTATCAAAGAACATTTTCACTGACAGCCTAGAGTTCAAGCACTCTCAAAAACTCCCATTAAAATCACTGAAGCTGTTTACACTGTGAAATTAATATCTTACTTATTTATACACACATCTGCACTTTGTTGTTTCTAACGAGAGAATTCACCAGAAAGAAGTATTCAGTCAACGACCAAGTGAACAAAACACCGGCATTTTAGCGATGACTCATCGGAACACCTCTGATTGGCCATTGCATTCATAAGCTCAACAACATCGTGAGTGATTGATTATAATGCGCAGTGCTGTAAAAACGCGTCTGTCTCTGGCTCAGCGCCAGCCAGCGAACTCAGATTTGAATTTAGTAGCTGATGACAAGCTGAACGATTTAATCACGCTGGTGTGATTGTATGAAATATACAAAATATTATTCGGCAATTTTTTGTCTTTTGGAAGCTGCATTCAAAATCCACTTGGCTCAAAAAAATCTGAGGGGGCACGCCTCTGAGTGCAACAAAAATCATAGCTAAGTTATAAAACATAGTTGACTTTCATTTATTGTACATAAGGATATAAATGTAATTTGTTAACGTTTCATCATCTACAGTACTTGTATAGCTCTGTTTTTTTTTTTTTTTTAAGTCGCCATCAAGTCAAATCAAATCAATTCTTACATTTTTATGAAATATTGCAGTATTTATTAGAAAAGATTAACGCGTCTGTCTCTGGCTCAGCGCCAGCCAGCGAACTCAGATTTGAATTTAGTAGCTGATGACAAGCTGAACGATTTAATCACGCTGGTGTGATTGTATGAAATATACAAAATATTATTCGGCAATTTTTTGTCTTTTGGAAGCTGCATTCAAAATCCACTTGGCTCAAAAAAATCTGAGGGGGCACGCCTCTGAGTGCAACAAAAATCATAGCTAAGTTATAAAACATAGTTGACTTTCATTTATTGTACATAAGGATATAAATGTAATTTGTTAACGTTTCATCATCTACAGTACTTGTATAGCTCTGTTTTTTTTTTTTTTTTAAGTCGCCATCAAGTTCAAATCAAATCAATTCTTACATTTTTATGAAATATTGCAGTATTTATTAGAAAAGATTTATCCATGCACATCACTACGTTTTAATTCATTATTTTTTAAATCATTAAGTATTAGTGATATTAGTGATTTTGATATATCTCAATACCTGATGGACAAAATTCCATACTTTCATTCATACATATACATATATATACATATAAGTGACTTGGTTTTGTGATTTTGTACATTGGGAATTGACTTCTTCTTTTTTTATTTAAAAATAATAAATTAATTTTTAATGATTTAAAAAAGTGATGATGTGCATTTAAAATCATTTAACTTATTATTTTTTTTTAAATATACCTCACAACAAGGAAGACAAGATGATCACAAAACCTTTTCTTTCTTTTTTGTTGTATTTTGGTCACATTAAAATTGTCTGGATAAAGGATTAAAGAGCCAGACATTTAATTACAAAATTATTAAAATGTAATTTCCATCACAAAATGTTATTAAACACAATAAATCATTTGAGAAGTGGTGTGAAAATGTGTTGGTCTAGAAGAATTAAGGTTTAGGGGAAAAAAATCACAGAATTATCAATTCTATATTGTAGTAGTCGAAATAAATAAACTCTCTAGTGAGAGTGTGAAAAATGTGCTGCAAGGGAGTTTATTTTCTAAACATCCACAGGCCAATATTTGAAGAAACACCCAATTTCAACATTGTTGTTTTCAGGGTTTCTAATCCAATCTTATTCATAATTGATTGGAATCAGCTGGACTCAAGATATCTACTTCCATTATTTCCAGCTCATAAAGCAACCTTATGAAGCTTGTCCATTTCACTCAAGACCATTTTCGTTCACACGCATACACTGGCAAAATTTCCCAGGTGTCCACAAGCACACAAGTCACAAACCCCCTATTCTCCACAAAACATATTCTTATACGCTGAGTCATCAGTAGTGCTGCCCTTAACACTGAAAATTACAGACAGACAAATATTCAGCCCCATGTTCCTTTGTAAGCGGTGTCAGTATCACCCCAGTGACTTGCAAGCAGTGGGCAAGGGGTCATTGGCTGTTAACCTTTGGACCTGCAATAGAGAGTAATGGGATTTTAGTTATGAATGGTGGGGCCTGTCCCATATGCCAGGGCATGGGAGCACTCTGTGCCCCAGACTACCTCCCGCTGTTCTTGTAATGAGTAATCAGGGCAACAGCATGTCAATAGCTTGCTGTGAACTGGACTGACCCTGCTTGCATTTTCTCCCTGGTAGATTGGTAGCAAGAGCTGATAAGCGGCTTGACCACACACTCCCATCCCCCAAACGTGGCCCAATCTGGCCTTCTGTGTATATTTGTCTTAAAAACATGACTCAAAGCACTGAAAACACAGCGAGATGTGAAACAACAACCTAAGATGTCTGACAGATATCTAATAACACATAAGAATTAAGGCAATTTTGTTAAAATACATAATTCAAGTGCAACCCATTATTTTCAGGTATTGTTTTTCTTGTGTAATACATTTACGTATGTCTAAAAAGTGTAATTGCAAATTAAATGTAATATATATATATACATATATATAAGCCAGTTTTGTCAAAATGTATAATTCAATTTTTTTCTTACATTTTTTGTCTAAGTCTATTTAAATGTAATTTAAATTATTTAATTTGAACTATGATTAAATTATTTTAATTTATATTTGATTCAGTATCTAAAACTTGAACGTTTTTAAGTAAAAAACTGTGAAAACAAATG
>NW_015625590.1:1512776-1532160 GCF_001515625.1 Sinocyclocheilus rhinocerous | reverse complement strand
TAAAATCATTTAACTTTTTTTTTTTTTTTTTAAATATACCTCACAACAAGGAAGACAAGATGATCACAAAACCTTTTCTTTCTTTTTTGTTGTATTTTGGTCACATTAAAATTGTCTGGATAAAGGATTAAAGAGCCAGACATTTAATTACAAAATTATTAAAATGTAATTTCCATCACAAAATGTTATTAAACACAATAAATCATTTGAGAAGTGGTGTGAAAATGTGTTGGTCTAGAAGAATTAAGGTTTAGGGGAAAAAAATCACAGAATTATCAATTCTATATTGTAGTAGTCGAAATAAATAAACTCTCTAGTGAGAGTGTGAAAAATGTGCTGCAAGGGAGTTTATTTTCTAAACATCCACAGGCCAATATTTGAAGAAACACCCAATTTCAACATTGTTGTTTTCAGGATTTCTAATCCAATCTTATAGTTTCATAATTGGAATCAGCTGGACTCAAGATATCTACTGCCATTATTTCCAGCTCATAAAGCAACCTTATGAAGCTTGTCCATTTCACTCAAGACCATTTTCGTTCACACGCATACACTGGCAAAATTTCCCAGGTGTCCACAAGCACACAAGTCACAAACCCCCTATTCTCCACAAAACATATTCTTATACGCTGAGTCATCAGTAGTGCTGCCCTTAACACTGAAAATTACAGACAGACAAATATTCAGCCCCATGTTCCTTTGTAAGCGGTGTCAGTATCACCCCAGTGACTTGCAAGCAGTGGGCAAGGGGTCATTGGCTGTTAACCTTTGGACCTGCAATAGAGAGTAATGGGATTTTAGTTATGAATGGTGGGGCCTGTCCCATATGCCAGGGCATGGGAGCACTCTGTGCCCCAGACTACCTCCCGCTGTTCTTGTAATGAGTAATCAGGGCAACAGCATGTCAATAGCTTGCTGTGAACTGGACTGACCCTGCTTGCATTTTCTCCCTGGTAGATTGGTAGCAAGAGCTGATAAGCGGCTTGACCACCCACTCCCATCCCCCAAACGTGGCCCACTCTGGCCTTCTGTGTATATTTGTCTTAAAAACATGACTCAAAGCATTGAAAACACAGCGAGATGTGAAACAACAACCTAAGATGTCTGACAGATATCTAATAATAAGAATTAATTAAGGCAATTTTGTTAAAATACATAATTCAAGTGCAACCCATTATTTTCAGGTATTGTTTTTCTTGTGTAATACATTTACGTATGTCTAAAAAGTGTAATTGCAAATTAAATGTAATATATATATATACATATATATAAGCCAGTTTTGTCAAAATGTATAATTCAATTTTTTTCTTACATTTTTTGTCTAAGTCTATTTAAATGTAATTTAAATTATTTAATTTGAACTATGATTAAATTATTTTAATTTATATTTGATTCAGTATCTAAAACTTGAACGTTTTTAAGTAAAAAACTGTGAAAACAAATGTGTGTGTGTGTGTGTGTGTATATATGTGTGTGTGCTAGAATTCAACATGGAGGTGGAGAAGAATTGCACAAGCACATCAAATTTAGTGTGTCGCTGTCGAGAGGGTTACGTTTGTTTGACCGATCCACACACACGCCTATGTGACAGCTGCGTTCCTGTCTCCACCACAATCCCATCCTCCACCTCTGCTGATGTCCCATCATCCACTACATCCACCACTTCATCTACTAAAATTAAACTGGGTAAGCACTGTTGTTTTCTTCTGCATGATGTGTGTACACTTGTATTCTAGGGGTAGTATGCTTAAAGCAAGGTTGGATTATGGACTGGGCCAATGTTTTGACAGGGGCTTCCAAAGCATCAGGTCCCATGGCCAGGGCCGGATTTATGCATAGGCGTTCTGTGCCTATGCTCACATATCCAAGAGGACCCAATTACAATAAGGAGAAATAATTACTAGGCTATTTATTCTACAGGGTACCTACAACAGCAAAAGAACCAAAACCCAAAAAGACATTTACCAAGCAAATAAATATAACACACAATAGGATAAAAACAACAACTATTTCTATGTTTTCCTGATGATACATATAATCTCAAATTTGAAATTGTATTATTAAATTTTGTTATGACTTTAAAACCGACAGATTTCATTTTTTCTTTCTTTGTTATCTGATGGTCACATTAAAACTGATAAAGGAGCAAGACATTTTAATACAAAAATTATTAAAATTACATTTTCATCACAATATGTTATCAAATACAATAAATCACAGTGATGTGAAAATTTCCATAAATAATAATAAATAAAAATCTATATTGTAGTCAAAATAAATAAACTCTCTACTGAGAGTGTAAAAAATGTGCTGCAAGGGAGTTTATTTTCTAAACGTTCACAGACCCATAGCTGACGAAACACCCAGTTTCTAATTTCATCATAGTTGTTTTCAGGATTTCTAATCCAATCTTATAGTTTCATAATTGGAATCAGTTGGACTCAAGATATCTACTTACATTACTTCCAGCTCATAAAGCAACTTTATGAAGCTTGTCCCTTTCACTCAAGACCATTTTCATTTACATACACACACACACACACTGCCACAATTTCCCAGGAGCCCACAAGAACACAAGTCACAAACCTCCTATTCCCCACAAAACATATTCTTCTTGCGCTGAGTCACCAGCAGCGTTGCCCTTACAACTGAGAATCCCAGACAGATGAATATTCAGCCCTGTGTTCCTTTGTAAGCAGTGTCAGTATCACCCCAGTGACTTGCTGGCAGTGGGCAAGGGGTCATTGGCTGTTAACCTTTGGACCTGCAATAGAGAGTAATGGGATTTTAGTTATGAATGGTGGGGCCTGTCCCATATGCCAGGGCATGGGAGCACTCTGTGCCCCAGACTACCTCCCGCTGTTCTTGTAATGAGTAATCAGGGCAACAGCATGTCAATAGCTTGCTGTGAACTGGACTGACCCTGCTTGCATTTTCTCCCTGGTAGATTGGTAGCAAGAGCTGATAAGCGGCTTGACCACCCACTCCCATCCCCCAAACGTGGCCCACTCTGGCCTTCTGTGTATATTTGTCTTAAAAACATGACTCAAAGCACTGAAAACACAGCGAGATGTGAAACAACAACCTAAGATGTCTGACAGATATCTAATAACACATAAGAATTAAGGCAATTTTGTTAAAATACATAATTCAAGTGCAACCCATTATTTTCAGGTATTGTTTTTCTTGTGTAATACATTTACGTATGTCTAAAAAGTGTAATTGCAAATTAAATGTAATATATATATATACATATATATAAGCCAGTTTTGTCAAAATGTATAATTCAATTTTTTTCTTACATTTTTTGTCTAAGTCTATTTAAATGTAATTTAAATTATTTAATTTGAACTATGATTAAATTATTTTAATTTATATTTGATTCAGTATCTAAAACTTGAACGTTTTTAAGTAAAAAACTGTGAAAACAAATGTGTGTGTGTGTGTGTATATATATATATATATATATATATATTTCTAATGTAATATTATATATATTATTATATAATATCAAAGAACTGTGAAGAGGAAAGTCTGATCTCCAATCTGTGGTGAAGGACAGAGGGTAAAGTCCTAGAAAACTGTGTGAGGAAGCAAAAACAACATTGCTGGGTAAATTCCACCAAGGTGCCCTCCCATTCCTCTCTGTTAGTCCTCTCCCTCCTTTGATTTTTTGGCTCACTGAAAGAGAAAATGATGCAGGAGACGACTGCATTGGCCACAGCTGGATAATTCTTCTCTTTGCCCTAATTAAAGATCCTTTCTGTAATTATGCTGGTTGCTTTGGAGTGGGAGTGGGAAGGGCCTGGGCAAGATCCAGCTTATTAACCAGGGACTCTGGCAATCTGAGAGCGATCATAAAAATCAGAACGATGAAACTTCTACTGTACATAATCAAGAAGTCGCTCTGATCTGTTAGGAAGTTTTACATAAAGAACACACTAAGCTTGCATTTTGGTTGCTTTGCATCTTAAACATAATGAACGTTACATTACTTGAGTAGGCATTAGTCAAACTAGCATAAGATTACAATGACTTCACAATCTACAAAAGAGCTCTAAGTGAGTCTGACAGACAAATAAATCCAGCCCAGCTTCAAAAAGGGTTATATTTCATTGAACCCTCTGACACGGGACCAACTTGAAGTCTTTCTTCTAAGAATAGATAGCCTTACTCAAAAGCACAATGCATTGACTCAGAATAGTCTTTGTGATTACAGGCCAACTCACCAGACCTGAACCCCATAGAGAATCTATGGAGCTTATTAACCAGGGACTCTGGCAATCTGAGAGCGATCATAAAAATCAGAACGATGAAACTTCTACTGTACATAATCAAGAAGTCGCTCTGATCTGTTAGGAAGTTTTACATAAAGAACACACTAAGCTTGCATTTTGGTTGCTTTGCATCTTAAACATAATGAACGTTACATTACTTGAGTAGGCATTAGTCAAACTAGCATAAGATTACAATGACTTCACAATCTACAAAAGACCTCTAAGTGAGTCTGACAGACAAATAAATCCAGCCCAGCTTCAAAAAGGGTTATATTTCATTGAACCCTCTGACACTGGGGACCAACTTGAAGTCTTTCTTCTAAGAACAGATAGCCTTACTCAAAAGCACAATGCATTGACTCAGAATAGTCTTTGTGATTACAGGCCAAGGCCCTGGTAAATGAGTTCAAGCCCAGGCCCTTGAGACAACGCACATAACGGCCTTGTGCTCCACTTCCAGACAGTCCCAGATGTTTTTTTTTTCTCTCTTTTTTTGGAGAGACCTTCTCCTGCTATCTGATATTCTAATGAGCGAAAAGCATAGCAAAGTGCTCCACCCCAAACCACACGTGGAACGAGCCAGGAGGATTACTCCAAGAGCGCAAAGTAGGTCAACAAGATGTGAAAACAAAGCATGCGAGGAGAATGAATGGCACGCCACAAAAGAGCGAGCAGGTCTGACACATCGCCGCAGTGCTTTGGCAGGGCTCCACTCCCCATCAGCACACATCCACCATGACACATGTGGATCAGCGCCTGACCTGCTTCTCAGCTCCCCATCTGCGCGAGCGTCTCATAGACGGACAATTCTGACATGTTTTTGAAAGAATATAGGACATGCCAGAAAAAGAAACTCATTAAAAAATAATAACAAAAAAATGAGCCAACTGTGGCAGTAATCTCTGGGACACAAAGCTTAAGTCATTTGCATTTCATATTGTTGACTAGTAAGATGACTGATTTTCACTTGCCTTTCAGGTTTTTGGACATATCAAATATTAACTACAGAGTTATCAACTTATTAAATGAATACAATTTAAGAGGCCTATAGAAACAAAAATGAATCCAAATAATCATGGTTCACCTTCTGGAATTCTCATATATCTACTTTTGTTGCTTCAAATTCTTTTTCTGTTGTTTTTATTGGTATTTTCCATCTTTTTTCATCAGTAGCGGAAAAAATAAAGACAAAATTTATTTTATACGTGCTGTGCTCAAGACAGTAGCAAACAAACAGTTTTGGTTTAAACTCGGACAGACAAACTCTACTGGTGTGTTTAAGTCATGTCGAAAAGATTGTATTTACAATTTGAACGCACATGAAATCCACCATATTCATGATTGTCATGATTATCATCCGCTTAGTCAAAATTATATGATTGAAACTCTGAACTTTCGGTGCATTCAAGTCCTCCTGGGAACTTCGTATTTACGAGTTGGGAACTTGTAAATATAGTGTCAGGTGCGTTCAAGTCATTTAGTCAGGAACGAGATGGATTTTCGATATAAAAATTCTGAACGATTTCTAAACTCGACTTCTACAAAATGATAAATAAAAATGTGTATCCTTGTTTTTTCTTCTGTTTTTATTCAATTTATTAAGGTGCTGTAAATTGAGTTATTATACATTCTATCGTAATTGTACTGATCATATTGCATCTGATATCGTAACTCATCCAACTCGTAAAAATATGAAGTTCCCAGGAGGACTCGTACGCACCATACTACTACAATCAATTGCTGTCAATTGTGGAAATAAAACAAACAATATATTAAAGGTTTTCTTTTTCTGCCACAAAAATAATGTTTTGAGCACATTATTTTAAGTAATCTGATTATATTTACCAATTTATTATATATTAACCAATTGACAGGCCTAATTAAATGCTTAGAGGGTAATATTCATCAGACATTTAAGCTGAAAACATCCAATGCCACAAAGCCTTTTAACACTGTTATGAGAACTGACTATAGACTCAGTGAAAGGCTGGTAGTGAATAGCTACATCAGGGATGTTCGCCGGTGACATTTACCCAGTGTTAAATCACACAAAGGTCTAAGATGACCCTGCACCTGATGACTTAGCAGCCCTGGCTCCGAGCACCTCACCCTGCGGTCCTATTCAACTCAAATCCTCATTCGGTCGGCTTTCCTTTAGCATGTATCCTAAATGGAAGGAGCGCACAATGAGAAATGAGATACTCGCCCCATTCAACGTGATCTGAGAATTATAATGTGAGATCCTTCATATGGAGGAGACCAAGTAGCCCAAGGCAAAATAAATGTGGAACTTCAGCACGTTGATAAGAGGTATGCTCATGTAGAGATTAACATAAGCAATTTGTCTTGGAAAAGTCCAGCTTTTGATAGGGTTACCCCATTCAAATGTAGGATTACCACATGCCTTCCTCGGGACAAAGGAGAAATATTAACCATTTGTGCCACCGAGATTCAAGGGAGATTTACTCAAATGACATTTTATTGCTAGGAGGAGACAAAGCATCTTTTGAAAGTGGAATGGAATGCCGATTCATATATTCATCATCAACGTATTTAAAAATGCATTTCGGATTTCATAGTTTGACGTTTCAGTGCATTGGATAAACTATGAAGCAGGTTATGCACAGCTCATACATCCCTAACCCTTTAGAATCCCCAAAGCTAGCTCAGTGATTTTCCATGCTTAAGCATTCGGATAAAAAGGGAACAAGGCCAATGAGAATTGGAAGTCGTACATGGGTAAGATGTGAACTGTGGTGATGCCACACATGGCTGCACAATGTGCACACAGTGAGGCCTTTCCTCTGTAAAACGCCAAGTCTTCCGCCCCCGCTCTCCATTCTGCCACACAAGCGCAGAAAGCCACAGTGTCACAACCCTGCACATAATACACTCATGGGTTATTTCCTTTTTTCTCAATCTCTTTCTCCTCCGCTTCCCTCTCATCTGCTCTCTTGAGATACCTTAGATCTTTGACCACATTGCCAGATATGAATGCAGCTAACCTCTGCTGCATCAAGCTGGCATCTGTGATGTCTTGTAAACATCTGATTATAGTTATCTGTTATGAATTATAAATGTTTTATTTGAGAGATTATTTGATAAGTTCTCTTTTGTGCAACGAAGAAACAATATAATAGTGGTTCCCTATCCACTGAGACGTTTTGGTAGGACGTTTGTCTTTTATTTTCACTGCTTCTTCTTTGGACGCTGAAACCATGCCAGATCTTAAGCAGCCATAATAGCAACCTTACTTTCTCTGAAATATAGTGGAGTATATGTGGGCCGCATGCATAAACAGCAGTTATTGATCTGCATCGCTCAAGGAAATAACGAGGGTTACATTATGATACAAGGCCTAAATCCACACAGTGTCTCACTTCAAACAAGCATGCATCCAAAAGCCACAACATTTCCCCTGGCCAACACATCAGAAGATGGCAAAACCAACTAAATGGCTCTGTCTAAGTATTATGTCCCATTAACCAACTAGTAAGGCTATTGACATTCTCTAAACAAAAAACAAATAATTGACACTTTAATAGACAGGAAATGCTCCAGTATATATGGACGCCAACCAGAGGCCAAAACAAGCAATTAACCCCTCTGAGCAATCCGAATGCTTTGCCAAATTAGTTGAAATGCAACACACTATCACTTTCAAAGTGAACAAGAAGATATAGTGGAGAGTTATCACACTTTTTACTCCACTGAATATTTCTCAAGGTAGGTTTAGTTTTGGCACAAACCTTAAAGTCTTGGGTAAAATAAAGTTATTGAACATTTATTTGAACATAAAAACATCAATAGCCAGGCAAGATTCAGAGCCCGTCACGCTGAACGGCGTTCCCCTAGCGTTTTCGACGCAGCGTCTCGTTCCCTCGAGGAACTAGGGTTACATACGTAACCCGAGACGTTCTCAATCATGTAAACAGTAAAATAATTATGAAACACAAAATTATTCTTGAAACAGCAAAAATATAAAATGTAACAAGCACAAATATCAAATCATTATTCTGGCTATAATGGTTTGATTGTATTGTCTTCATTTGTTTTCCCAAGAGCTAATGCTAAAATATGATCATATTGGAATTTTTGTTTGAAGGACTGAATTCACAAAAATTAATTAAAACATTTACATATTTGGCAGACAGATCCATTGCATTCAAGATCACCTGAATTTTATCAGTTCTTGCATTTCCTGGGAATCAAACCCATGATGTTAGTGTTGCTAACGATGTGCTCTACTATTTGAGCTACAGGAAGGCCAATTTAAGCGTTTGAAACCAGCATAGAAAACCACTGCTAGAGAAAACAAACATTTGTGTAATTGGACTTTTGACTCAAATCTTTATAGTTGCTGACATTGTGACAACTAGCCTGGGTTTCCTCTATGCACCATCAAAACTTTAGCCTTGGTTTGACCCAGTTATAGTTAATTTAAAAAAGTTTAGCATTGCAAAACATCTGTGACAGACACTAACAGGCTGCTGAATTACTTTTTGACAGCTTCACTGAATTGTTTTTACAGTTATGCTTCAAGACCTTTGAACATATTGCTTGAGGAAATGTACATAGTCATATAAAGATAATGTGACAAAACCTCATCATCAGCAGTTCAACACAACCCTAGACTTACAGCTTGGTTGTGGGCATCAATTAACAAGTTATCACATAGTAATTTTGTGCTATGTTAATGGTAATATTTTGTCAGCTACTACAATCATATTTATATTTTTATGCAGCTGCATATGTAGTCAGCGTTCATCTCGCTCTCACTTCACAATGCCTATTTTCAGTGACTGTGTCAATATTGTGTTAAACAGTAATTTTCCTCTCAATTTTGGCCTCTTTGGCAAGACCAGCAACCTTTGTATTTGAGTCCAAAGGAGAGATGGCAGTTTGCGCTTCTCACCCCATATCCTTGTTTGCACCTGCCTGCCCAGGGAGCCTTTGCTCTTCCTGGTCGTTGAAGGTTCAAGGGAAATCAGTGGAATCAAAGGTCATTGTCTCCTGGCAGACCGAAATGTTTCCCTTTGTGACCGTCACATGCTGAGGCCAAAGTCTCTTTGTTTTTGCCTCTGCTCTCTGGTCTGGGATCAGAGTTTGAGCCGCTAGCTGTTTCTAGAATCACACAGAGGAAATGGATGTGTTATTTAAACCAACGATTATACTTTAAAGGAAGCATACTTGCTTGACTTCGCTGTGATAAAAGGGTTTTTTGCTATCTGAGTGTGGGTAGAGTGTTCTATGAATATACACATTAGAAGTACAACCAATTGTTTTTGTTTAAATAACATGATATTCCTGCAAATTTTCAGGGTTGTGCATTGAGCATCCATTGTTTAATGTTCTAAATTAATAATGTACTACATACATTTTTCGTCAAAAAAAAAAAAGTAAACTATATTATCGCCCAGTGAAATATTGAAAGTTGGAGATATAGTATATTCTACTTACCTGCATACATATAGTATTCTCACATAAAGCAATATATACTATTACAGCAAATCTCGGCTGCTGGATCGTTTATATGGTTGCAAAATGTAAGATTTATTACCACACAGCTCTCTATATAAAGCTGGATATATAAAATCCAACTTTATATGCATACATACAGTACATTTATGTAAAGTGATATACGTATACTATATAGCAAAACTCAAGTGCTTGATTGCTTGTATCGTTGCAAAATATAAACTATTTTATCGCCCAGCTCTTTATATAAACTTGGATATATAAGTATGCATACGATATGCACTATATAGCAAATCTCACCTGCTTGATTGCTCGTATCATCGCAAAATATAAACTATATTATCACCCAACTCTAATCTGCTAAGTGTGACTATAAGTCATAAAGATATTTAAATATTCTAAGCATTAACATCACAATTTTCTGTAAAGGTGCTTTGAAACATATGCATTGTGAAAAACGCTGTATACATTTGACTTTATTTGGATAGTAACTAAACATTTAACTTTAAACATATCTTTAACCATCTAGTCAAAGAGCCCTGAAAATGTGTAAACATCACACATGAGCAAAAGGTTTTTCTCACAGCCTGTCACACAGCAGTGAAACATGTGACTGTCTTTGGAGGGAGAGGGAATCTATTGTAGTAAGGAGGGGCAGCTGGGATGTTAACATCTCTTTGTATGCAACAGAAAAACTGTGAAAAACTTGATGGCTGATACTATGTCCCATCAGGATATAGCCCATCTGTAGCCCCAGTGGGGCACGTTTACTCCAGCCAGAACTGTTGACTGGTCATATGGGGTCCCAAGAGGTGTGAACTTGGTGTAAAAGCTGTGTCTTCTCAAGGCATAGAAAGGCTGAACTAAGCAGGCTGTGACATAAAGAGATTTTTTTTAAAAAAAGTTTAGGCTAATGATTGTAACATTAATTTTCACTATGGCAAACAAAATTAGATTTTAGACTATATTTCTTTATATTAATGTTTTTATAATATCTATGTAGAAATTAATTAAAAATCATTAATCATTAAAAAAAATCTAAATAATGTAATGTAACATTTTCTGACATTTGCGATAGATAGATAGATAGATAGATAGATAGATAGATAGATAGATAGATAGATAGATAGATAGATAGATAGATAGATAGATAGATAGATAGATAGATAGATAGATAGATAGATAGATAGATAGATAGATAGATAGATAGATAGATAGATAGATAGATAGATAGATAGATAGATAGATAGATAGATAGATAGATAGATAGATAGATAGATAGATAGATAGATAGATAGATAGATAGATAGATAGATAGATAGATAGATAGATAGATAGATAGATAGATAGATAGATAGATAGATAGATAGATAGATAGATAGATAGATAGATAGATAGATAGATATTGCTTTATGCAAATGGGAATGAAAAATGGGAAAGAAAAAAATACTTGTGGGTTAAAGGATTGCACTCATGAGTTTACGGTATATCAGCATCTGAGAGTTCAGTCAGAGAGCCATCTGTGATTCTCCCTTGTGCTGCTTACATGTGATCATACAAGTCATGATCTGATTTAAAGCACAGGGTTATGAAGAGGACAGATAGTTCAGCTGTGGCTTTAAGGGTGGCGTCTATTGGGAAGTCCGAATCATCTTAGCGATTCGATTCGCTCGGGTGATTCATTGTAGTGAACCGATTAAAATGATTCAATAATTAATTTGAATCATCACTCAAAAGTCTTCCCAGAAGTAATTTTACACTTATTTGTTTTGTTGTTGTTATAAAATATAGCTAAAAAAAGCAGCTGTTTATAGCAAAATGTATGATTCATTATATTTAATGTGTCAAATGTTTATTGTGTTAACATGTCATCCACCCCACAGATTTTAAGCACATGGAAAAACATTTTTTTCTTTTCTTCTTCTTCTTTTTTTCTTTTCAGCAGACCACTATAATAAAATTAAGTTAATTTAGTGTCAGCGACTATAGTGTCAGCCAAAATGCAAGCAAACATACAAAAAAATTCTGAGCATTTGAAGGGAAATCCCATCTCTCCTGGTAGGTAAATCCAGTTTAAACTGGTAGGCCTATCTATGTTTTGGAACATGATAGCTTGATACTAGTTTGTCCTGAAACTCGCTCCTGAGATCCTGAGATCTAGCATAGCATGACTGTTAATTTATTATTAAGTAATTAAGTAAATTTGAGTAATTATGGTGTTTTGGTGCAAATGTGGTCAACATAATAGTGCGTGTTTTTTTCTTTCTCATAATTATAAAGGTCCACTTAGGTGATTTACAAACGAATCGGTTCTGCCGAATCATTACAAGAATGATTCTCTCGCGAATCGGATCTCACTAGCGTCCATGAGGGTAGGAGGAGTGAACATGGCATTGCAGAGTGCCGGGGATACCTTGAATAAACAATTCAGTCAAGCAGCGACTGACTGCAGGACTCAAGAGCACTAGAAAACTGCACATGTGGGGAATAGACGCTGTCAGCCCCAGTCACCTTTCCGTTTTTGCATTATTATTATTTTACAACTGAATTGTTCGTAAAGAGAAAAAAATACGCGTCTCTGACTGTCCCCGAATGCAGCATAATTTTCAACGGGATTCTCTTTTTTCACCACCCGAACAGGTAAGACTGGTGTGAAATTAAGATTTCTGTTGCATTTATTCGTTTGTTTTATTCGTGCGTTAGCCGCAAAGCCAGAATTCGCTATGTATTTTAATGGCTTGTGCGTATAGCCTATAAAATAAGCGGAGGATATATGGGGTGGTGGTGGGAGCTGACGTTTCCATTTTGAGTCTTCATTTATTTGATTGAATGTTTACATGCAGGCATGCGCGTCTAATATGTGCGTTTTTTAATCAACTGCATGTGATCAAACGATTACATGAAAGCGACAAGTACTTATTTCCTTTATAAGCATCCTATATCAGAATATTAGCTACTCAAATGCATTTGTAGAGGGTCCTGGCAAGCACGTGAAATGTGATATAAAAGAGTCTTGTGCTAATTGTAGTCGAGCTGAGTTAAAGCACTAGATACATTGTTACTGTGGTTGTGATAAGAGGATGACTCTGTCTCCTTGCTTACCTCATCATTTATGTTTAGTCTAACCGAGACTCTTCGAAGTGTTTGTGTGAATTTTTTTAAGTGCCCCAAGATCTTGCATCGAGAAACATGAAATGATCTCACCTGCTATATATCTTTCTCATGACATGCAGTGTTTATGCTTTCTGAAAATAATATTGTGTTTAGTAGCTTATGAGATGTGTAAGAAGAACGTCATATGATTCATATTACATTTTATGAGCATGTGGATAGACTTAGTACTTAATGCTTTTGGATTTAAAGGTGAACTGAGTATTTTTATTTTTTAATTTAGCTAATTAGCAAAGTTTTACAAATTAGCAGAACGTGTGAGAAATAGCTTTAAAATGATGTACACTAATATGATACTCTAGTTAAATGTGCCTTATAGTCTAAAAAAAGGGTGTTTTATTTTATAATTGTATTATGTTGAGGTGGTCGCCCCTTTGGGCGCAGGCATGTTGATATCACATGACCCAATGTCATCTCATTCAGTTGAGTTACATCTACTATTAATAATGTTTACTTTATATTACATTTTTAAAAAGGAGGTGTTTTGCAACGCATAGGCATTAAAGAAAAACACTGAAATGCAAATGTTGGCAACAGTTCCACAGAGAGAAATCGCAATAGTTCGTCAGCTGTGCGATGTGATTGAATCCAAGAATATGCATTATAAGTATTTGTATATTTAGTTTGAAACAGAGAAAATCAAAAGATAAACAAACAGATTTAGTGTAGCAGCAGCAGTTAGTAAACGTACTACATGCCTCCAGGCCAGTAGGTGTCAGTATAATGTTACTGAGTGCACCTTTACATATTATACATTTAAGCCTCTGGCATTTGTTGCATTTTTCGAATCAGTGTGGGGCTGTGAATAACAACAGAACCTGAAGTATATAATGTTCAAGGTGTTGACTCATAGGTACTTTAGAATAAATATACCTCATGACATTTGACAGTATTGAATGAGCATGGTGTTGTGTCATTAGCCCAGCTGCACTGAATAATGAAACCTCCTGTATATAATGATCCGCAGAGACACTGTTTATTTTTTCAAGCATTATTTGTGTTAATTATGATGTTCG
Source organism: Sinocyclocheilus rhinocerous (assembly GCF_001515625.1). Lineage (NCBI taxonomy): Eukaryota > Metazoa > Chordata > Actinopteri > Cypriniformes > Cyprinidae > Sinocyclocheilus > Sinocyclocheilus rhinocerous. The sequence goes on along the minus strand of NW_015625590.1, from coordinate 1,518,218 downwards.
TGTAAAGCATGACTAAATAAAAACTGCCGAGGTGGTCCTCTTCTTACATCAGACCTTACTCTTTGTTTGCTCTGGTCTTAAATATTCCCAAATGTTTGCATTTCGGGAGGAACAGCTTGCTTAAGATCATGATAACATGTAACCCAAAAACCTGACTACCCCCTCACATTATGTTAAAGCTTACTTTATTGCATTGTGTGGTTTTGTTTAAGATGTTACTCTTAGCCTTTCTTAAAAGGCTGTGAGGAAAGCTTTTGTAAACGATCTTGCCACTGAAGTCTAGATTAAAAGAGGTGGATATCTTGGATAGTGATAACAGCCAGTTAATACTAATATTTGTGGACTGAATATCAACTCACGTTTTCTGTTTTTGTAAATGAATCATTTCTTGTAACATTACTTGATATTCAAGGGATAGATCACCCACAAATTAAAATCTTTCAACATTTATTTATTCACCTTCATGCCATTCCAAACCTGTAAGACTTTCCTTTTTATGTGGAACACAAAATATTTCATTTCACACCATGAAAATCAGTGGCATTCCATGTTGTTCTTGACCTCTTTTACTTTCATTGCATGGACAAAAGAAAACCTGTTCTGTAAAATCATCTTTTGTGTTTCACAGAAGAATGTAAGTCATACAGATTTGTAAAGACTTGATTCACTAACATTCTTGTTAGTGAAGTCATAAATAAACAGCTATAGTCATAGATATAGACTAATCAAAGATATGTCTGATATGATATATGAATTTTTGCTTAGTTTTGTTTTTGATTATGCATATAGGTGCTTGTGGTCTTTTCTGCATATGGTCAGACTCCCAAATGATGCTCACATAGTCCTACGGAGATGACCTGCTTTCCTATTTTGTTGTTCTGAATAATGTTATGATGTCAGTTCATCGTGTTACAAATTGAATTTCAAAGCTCAGGTAACTGAACTTTGACAGAGTATGTGGTTGGTGTAGAGAGAGACAGAAATACTCCTGTCGTTTTGCACAGGGCGGAACAGTAAATGCCATCTGACCATGTGGAAAGAAAGCCAGGATGAGGAAATGGAGGGATGGAGTGAAAAATTGAAATGTTTGTGTGTGTGTGTCTCCGTATGGATGGCTGGAAGGGGTTCATTGTTCATGAGATAATGACAGGATCATCTACCAGACAGGAGGTCACCACGCCCCTCAATCATAACCCATAATTCATTGACCATAATGGAGATTGAAGTGTATTATTCATAGTTTGCGAGAAAAAAAATTACAGCCAGCCCACTGCAAGATCGGGGTCAGATAAATCAGGAGGAGAGGTGCACGCGCAAGCAAAGGCTTGTTGAAGAGACAACCGGCTGAACGTGATCTTGTAAACATCAGAGATCAATGAGATCTCAGCAGTGCACCAGCTTTTAAGAAAAATACATTTACAGTGCCTCTTCAATTGGCTCGTGTTGTGGTCGTGAGGAGGGGGTGGTTAAAAAAAAGACAAATGCAAGCAAAGAGTCCTGTATTAAACTAATGGCGTAAGCAAAAGTGGAGGGCAAAAGGAAAGAAGCATCTTAAATCATGTCTCAGTGTGCCAGCTCATCTATCAGCAGTACACCACACGACCACAGAAATGATTTTCCATCTGTAGAATAGAAATGTCAGCCCGAGGCGAGCGATGTGTATCAGTGATGTTTTCATAGAGTAGGCCAATATTAGGTATGCGATTTATGGCACGTGTGCAACTATCTTTAACTTCACATGCATTAAGACTCTCAGAAATCAGGAGCCAAACTTAACAAGTTGAGTTTCAATGCATTTCCTTAATATTTATGGATTATTTTGTTTTTTTTTATAGTCTGTAATCTACAGATTCCTATGAAGTTTTATAGCCAAGATCACATGTGCCCACATAATTTTGTAGAATTGGAATGCCGGTCATTCATAAAGGTCTACACATGCCTCACCCCTTACATATTTGTTTGTGATATTTTCTGGGTCACATTTTCAGACATTTGATTATGGTATATGATATATAATTGATGTATTACATGTCCATGGAGGTTTGTTTAATAAACATCAGAATTTGAGGTTAAATATATATATTAATGCATGAATATTTATTCTAAAGGTGCACTACAAAACTTTGGCCTCGCTATGTGGTTAAAACATAAAATTTAGATTTTGTGTTTATGTATTTTAGTATATCTTCTGTCTAATCCAACCACTTAGAATAGAGCTGTTTTCTCCCTCACTAGTTGTAAAATAATTGGCAAAATGCTGTTTAAATTCTGCATGAAATGAAGATTAACCTATATATTACTAAATGCATATGCTCACATTCATTTGATTGCAACGCCCGCATCTTAACATCCAGTCAACAACTAGTGCGTAGAACCAAGTCTCTGCCCTGCATTTTTTAATAATCAATTCTTGTGTGTACATCAGAATACATAAGAAACGATCACCACTTCCATTTCCTCGCAACTTTTAGAGTTTTAGAAGTACCGTGGGACATCAGTGTCCCAGAAGTATTTCACATTAGCTACGCATATGCTTTCATGTACCAATAAAAGCTCCATTAATCACATTTTTACCATATTAAAATCCATAGCACAGAATTTTGCACTTTTTCCTTCAAAATCAGCATCGGAAACGTGAAAAGCGCCTGCAGATTCCATCTGGGCCTGCTTATAATTAATCGTCATAGTGACTTTTGAAACTTTCAAACCAACTTTGTAACTTGTTTTGGATGTTGGCTGATTCTGTAGATATTTTCCAGAAATATTCACCAAAACCACTATATTTGGGCTCTTTAGTCATTGAGTTCTAGGTCAGTTTTGAATGAGGACGGCGGGTTGAGCCGATCATTTCCAACATGTATTGCCCTGGCTCCTGCATCTAGGTCTCTAGACAGCTTTAATGGCCATGGGGATAAAGGTTTTCACAGGTCACCATGTGGCAGGATCAGCATAATTGAAGGCTTGAGAGGACGCAGTAGGGGCGACAGTTAAATTGGACTTAAGTCTGTTATTCAATGGTGTCTTAATTTAACCACCCTGGGTTATATGAAGCAAAGCCCACTGAGAAAAGTGGCTCACTCGAATGCCAATCATTCCTCGCCGATCCTGAAACTTTTGAAGGTTACAGGGCTGTCTGTGGCTGGGCTGGGGGATTGATGTATGTCCCGTCGAGCAGAGAATTCAGAGTCCAAGGCCGCCACAGTGCTGTCCTATTAGGGGGGATTGTCCTTCACAACTTCTTAGCCGCCTGTCCTTTCTGGAGCCTACAGAGCTCAGGCAAGGGCATTGTGTCTGCTACAATAAGCTGAGCTATGGAGTGCTTCACCCTCACATAATTATATGGCTTTAATGCAAGCATCTTTCACTGTTCATCCATTCACACCAGCAAGCGCAAAAAGAGCGGCGTTGTCAGAGAGAGTCGGTGGATGTATCCCTACTTCATTATGACTTGCTGTTCAGAGAGCTTTTTTAGAAATTAAATTGGTTCGGCAATTAACTAAAAGGGGATTTTTAGAATTTATGAATGATGGAGAAGATTGATATATGGCGAGAGAGGACAGCAGCAAGTGTGATGGTCATGAGGCAGAGGTAATGGATTTATCACCACGTTGAGAGCCACATGAAAGGTGCGAGAATCGCCATACCCACATTTTAGGACCCTGAAGATCTCATGATCAGACTTATTGTCTTTGTGTTCGAGACTGGTTTCTGCTAGGTACTGTGAAAGTAAAGTCTTTCCAAGGAGCTCTGTGGTGACATTACGACACGGGTGATTTCACCAGCTGCATTTTTGTGTACCCAGTTCGATAAGATATGAGGTCATGCTTGCAAAATTTCGTTAGATAAATCTAATCCAACGGTTGCCTGCCAAGACAAAGAGGGCTCTGTGGCGGGCAGATCAAGAAAATAATACACAGCTTGAATTTAGGCCTTCGAGGTGTTTCTTAAGAGTTAATTAAACAGAATTCATTATGGTGAGAAAAGGTGAGAAATGTTGAGAAAAGATTGTGTCACCACTTTGAATACAAACGCTGGTATTACCGTCTGCTCACACAGAGTATTGGCTGTTTTAGAGTTTGGATTAGGGAAGGATGATTTGATTATATATAATGTGCCATGGTGGAAATGTGTCAGTTGGTATATTATGCTGTACTGTTTATACTGCGCTTATATACAGCCTGATTTTAATCAAATATATGTGCGCATGTATTTTATTTAATTATTTTTACGACTTTAAGTCATATTTGTAATATTCTTTTTCACTCAAGTGTTAGTCTACATAATGTGAAACTGATTTTGTAATTATGGCATATTTATAACTTATTTATTATCCAAACAATATCCTGCTTGATTAAAAAAAAAAAAAATGTACTTAAAGTTATTTTAAGACTCCAAATGTGACTATATATACACACAGATACATATGTGTGTGTGTTTGTGTGTGTATATATATATATATATATATATATAAAGGGATGCCACAATTCTCAATATAATATTGAACCATTCGGTACCACATCCATGGTCCAATACGCGCTTGTGAATTGCAGTTTTTGTGTTTAAATAATTTCTGTGTGTTTTATTTCTCTCCGAATTTGCTCTGTGTGCCCATGACTTCACGTGAGGAAACACCTCCCCTCTTATAATGTGCATTTGAAAAAGCAACACACGTCATCTTCCCTTGTAATGACTTATAATGAGATGCGCTTCTAAACCTGTTGTCCAACAGAAGAGAACATTATAAAATGTTTTTACTCCACAACATCAGTTTTTGAATTAACTCCTTTTAGTGATCTGATGTGGCTTCTTATTACAGAATGAGGCAGAAAATATATTCTATACTGTAAAAAAGGCTATGCCAATTAGCAATAGATTACAAATGTATTTAACTATTATGAAAATACCCGAGATGGCTTGAAGAACACAGATAAACTATACATTGTCTCAGTCGTGTGTGTATTGTCTTTATGTTTCACGATTCTAAATTTTTCTATGTTCTTTTTATTCAGTTACAGCGATAGCATAGCTGAATGCCTTTGTCCATATTAGGGATTTCCTGGAGCGGCATAAGTTCTATTACTTCTGTGATGCATATGTGGAGTTTCTGCACGAGTGTGCCCTCCGGCTTCCAGTATGAATGAAACAGACATGGCCATTCCATCTTATTTTGGGTAAAAATTTATTTTCTCAAAAGAAATTTGACATACGATAATAGATGCACGTTAAATATCGCATGCGATTTATCGTGCAGCCCTAACGATAATCAATGTTCCAGTGTACAGGAGTTTTTTTTTTTATTGGTTTAAAAAGCGCATTTTAAATTGCAAATCACATCACAAAAAACACTACTGATATAACATGCCGGACCAAACTGAAAACCGTGATTAAAAAAAATGAGGTATGTATTTTACTGTGGGCTAACTATATTGTTGCATCCCTAAT
>NW_015625590.1:1505462-1512589 GCF_001515625.1 Sinocyclocheilus rhinocerous | reverse complement strand
TGTGCAGCTCGTCAGTGAACAACGGCTCTGTGTAGTTAATGCTGCTCAATGTGAAAGCACACACGTGATTGAGATTTACCGCTGATTACAGAACCGGCTCTTACTTGGAATGCGCAATAAAAAAAAACGTGATTTCTGAAAAAAAATAAAAATGGAGTTATCGGTTTTTGCAAATGAACTCTTCATATACTTCCAAATTTTCTGATATAAATATATATACTGATACTATGATGAGTTTGGGCTTTCAGCAAAGAGAATGGAGACCTTTAAGGGGAACACATTTTCTTTCTGCTTTATTTCCTAATAGTTACTCTATTCTTGACAGTCACTCTCAGTTTTATCAAATGGGACTCTCCACAGCTAGTAAATGCCAATGAACTTCTTATGGCCAAAGGCACTGGGAATGAGAGGGAACACTATGTTCACCCAAATAGTACATTTTTAAAGGCATTCAATATTTTCTTGTATGCTTTGCTCATTTCAGAGTTAAATACCATTTCCAAAGGTGGCTGAAACCAAAAAATAGATTTTGCTGTTGTCAAGAAAGATGTTACAAACAAGTTTATGGTGGTATGGCATCACAGAGATGTGTTCAAGGTTTTTGAAAATGTTTGAACAGTCAGACAGTTCATGGTCAAGGGCTGTTTAGCGTGAGTGTCTGGAAAGTCCTCTGGCCATGATTTGGCAGAGAGCGAGCGGTGATGGGCAGCAGATCCACTGCACTAAAGCATAAACTGGGCTAATCTATTACCGAGCAACAGCAGGCACCCCTTCACAACACGTTGTGGGTGTGTAGTTCATGCTGTTACCCGGGGGATGCGGTTTTGTTGAGTTAAGCTCATGGCACATTTTTTTTGGCGTAGTCTGGTTGCCCTCCGTGTTTGGACTGTGGAAGGAATCTGCAGTGATGGAGAGACAGAAACACAAGGGACAGCTGGGTAAACATTACAGTCCTGTGTTTTCAACATGCCACTTTGATATGTTAATTCTTGGTGCTTTGGCATTGCTATAGAGGTGTAGTCTTTTTGTTGTGGTCATTTGTGCTTTTTTGTTTTGTTTTGTTTAAAGGTTTTATTGGTGCCTTTACGCTTTGAACATAAAGTGTCACCTCATTTATCACAAAGGAGCAGCTGTTTTTCCATTTGATAGTCATCAGTAAATCAGAACATTACCCTTCCCCCAAGAAGCGCATACTAAATAGAGCAGCTCTGCAAGACCTTGGAAGTGGCCGACATGTCTTGGTCACACAGTCGAGGATGACGCTATCGTCTCCCTCACGCACGGCCTTAGACCTGACCCAGAGGGCCAGATTGTTTCCCACCAGGATGAGATAATTATCATACAGGCTGCTTTGGAACAGCACTTTACTGTTCGTTGGTGTATTTTTAGTGGGCATCTCCAATAATGTGGGCCAAAACCTGATCCAGCTTGATTTGTTGAGTGGATTAAGGCCGTTTGGTGGTAGTGTGTCATCCACAGTTCAAGGTTGACATCCACTTTAGGAGTCACACCAAGGTCAAGCACGGTTTAATAAGCTGTTTTGTCAGGTCAGGACACATGATCTTCCATCGACCAGTGATTTGGGTTAATTATGAACAATGATCTCGCTGGAGCTGAGATGAAAACAAGGCTCCAGGAAGAAAACTGTGTGTGTCAGATCACCTGAACACATGATTTGTTATTTGTGGAAGGTAACAGCCTCAAGTAAGGTGTTAGGCCAGGCAATTTAAGATTAACCGAGGTGAAAGTATCATTATTATCATTTGGTGTTGGGAGATGTTTTGTGGCCAGCGGTTTAGACATTAATGGCTGTGTGTTGAGTTATTTTGAGGGGACAGCAAATTTACAATGTTATACAAGCTGTACACTCACTACTGTACATTGTAGCAAAGTGTCATTTCTTCAGTGTTGTCACATGAAAAGATATAATAAAATATTTACAAAAATGTGAGGGGTGTACTCACTTCTGTGAGATACTGTGTGTGTATATATATATATATATATATATGAATAAATTACATTTGAAAATATATTACAATAGAAAGTACATATTTTCAATTGTAGTAATATTTCACAATTTTACTGTTTTTGCTTTATTTATCAAATAAATGCAGCCTTGGTAAACAATAAGGGACTTCTTTTAAAAATATTTAAAAATCTTACCAGCCCCCAAATTTTGAAAAGTAGTGTATATTTGTTTATAATTTATAATATCTGCAATATGTTAATAATACATAAAATATGATCATTTTGTTATTGTTATTATATATATATAAAAAAACATTATTCATATATATGCTATGTTTGTAGATTAATAGATATTATAGATTAGATATTATAAAACCATATAATAATACCATTTTTGATAATCTAGTGACCTCATTATTTTGTGTGTGAAATAAAAATTATATGTTGTTTAATTATCCATATAAGCTAATTTGGACATTTCCATTAATTTTATTTATGTATATCATTGGGTTTCTTAAAAGACTGTAACCACACATTCTGGGTTGGGGTGACCAAATGTAATAATTTATGAATCAGCTGTCAAAAAGCCCATATTTGTAGTTAAAGAAATTAATCCCCGGGAAACAAATGCTAGTATTTTTAACGGGTCACATACACTTATCCTTTCTAATTTAATTCAGTTCTAATTTAAAATAATCTTGTCGGTTAACAATCGGTTAACGAGCGTCGGTTGTCGGTTAGGAAAAATAACCGAAATGAACATCCCTAGGAAGGACATGTCCTCTGTACATGATGAGAGCCTGGCTATTTTAATTCCCCTGCTCTGAGACCGATTAACATGACCTTAAGTGTTTTATGACGTATCCCACCACCAAAGTTTTGTTCTTAAATGTCATTAGGGAAAGAGGATTTTCTAAAACCCTTTACTGAAAATTTCAAACGCTTTAAAAAAAAAAAAAGATGGATTTGGTCCTTTCTTCCCCATGTTGGATGGGCAGACTGATGTGATTGTTCTTAGCACAGACCTCATGGTATCTTTTTTTGCTGTGCTGTGTTCATTTGTGGCATCAGCAGAAAGGAACTAGAATTATTTGGGCCAAAGTGCATTAAATGGAGGCCACTTGTTGGATTGTTAAATTTTGCTGATAGCAGAACCTTATTGTTGTAAGGTGTAACCATCTACATTTTGACACACTATTGACTAAGTTCTGGACTCACTAGCACAGTATGTTACATAAGATAGGATAACTTGTATTAGGAGTCCACTTACACGCAAATCGATTTGTTTTCAAAGAAAATGGAAGGGGATTTGAGATAATCTAAGACGACAGTTAAGACCTTAATAGCCTTCGTTGATGTGACCCTGCGCAAACCAGACCTCAAGATCTCAGTTTCACACATGCTTCAGTTGACCTCCATTTTATGCACAGCAGGCCGACAATTTTCAGCTTTTATGTGCCATTTTGTTGCTTATGCAATTGTGGTTCGCCTGACATTAGTAGCTAGACGTCTCTGATTTAGCTGGCCTGTTTTTTGAAACGATATCCACTTTTTTTGTGGTTTGACCTCGCTGATTAGGAGGAGATTAGAGCTGACCTGAAAACATTTGAATGGCGTAAATAAGGGCAATGATGTAATTGGCGCTCGGGTCTGCTCATCCACCATCCACCCGCTCGGTTCGTGTGGGTGGCGAGACTGAAAAATACGCTACGGCGTATAAAAAATTAGTTTTTTAGGGGGAAAAAAACATAAGTCGCGCTTTATTATTTCATTCAGAAATAGGCCTAGGCCTAATGCTGACGCGAAATGTTTACAAACATTATAATAAACACTGTAAACATAGCTAGGCTATTTTAGTTCCCCTCACTCCACAACAAATCCTTTCAATTAACAGTATTTAGAAAAGAACAAGAATTAAAAATATAAGAAGCTATAGCAATGTAAATGACAAGCCAAAATGAATTAATTTAGGTTACAACGAAACTGAAACCAACGTTGGGTCTCTCATTCCACACAAAATCAAATGTTTCCGTATTCGCGATGTATTTGAATGGCAAATTATTATTTATCATGTACTTCACTCGTGTTCCAATATCCACGTAAAACAAAATGTTTTGGTACAGTGATAACACTTAACCTTAACGACTTAACAGATTTTACTATATAGTTTTTTCTCCATATGTTTGACTGACTATATTTTATGATGATAATGAACTGGCTGCATTGTCAAGGTAGCAATGCAAAAGATGTTTTATAGCAGCCCTGCGTACTCTTCCCCCCCCCCCGAGGTGCACACATGTAAACCTATCTATCAAAGGGAATTGACCTGCCTTTGAGAGATCACTTCACAAGACCTGCTGTTGTCATGAAAACATGCACATGTCCTCCATGTAGACGCCCACACCCCTAGTTTGGGCTAAAAAAGTGTGTAATTCGAAAAATATACTTCTTTAAAATATGATTGCGATTCCTCAGATTTTAAAACTTTGAACAAATGTGGCACTTGAAAGCTACATCATCAAAAAACGATACTGTTATAGTGTATAAAACGTCCATTTCGCAAACATTTTGTCGTGGGCTAGCATCCAACAGGCTATTAGCACACAGAGCTTTCCTTTTTGAGTGACATTTATTTCTCTTTAATGCAATCTTCCAGTGTTTCCCAACCATTTTGCCTGTATTCGGCAGATGCCCTTGTATGCCCTCAGTAACAGCGGATAGTGAAGCTGCCCCCTGAGCTCGTGGAACAAAGCAGAAAATAAAGTTGCTGCCTGCAAAGTGCTGCAGTGGGTGGCTTTAACATTCCCATCCACTTTCGGCTCCCGCTAACCTTGCTGAGCTCTGACATCATCCTGCAACAATGTCAGATCCATGTAGATGAATATAATTAAACAAGCGCTTATCATCCAGCCGGGGAAAGTTTAGTGGCAGGTCAACCATGTTTGCCTCCCTCTCGGCTGAAGGTCGGACGAGGGTTAGACAGGCAGTTTGCAGACTGGAAGGTATGTGAAAGACACAAAACACAGTCTGTAGGCCAACACAGGAACATTTTCCAGAGCACAAAAAGTCTATTTTTACAGTAGCTTGTTATTTACACTGAGCTCTGTCGGCCCGAACTATATTAGAAAATTGAGTACCAATGTAAAATTTACCACAGTAGCCACAGTTTGCTCCAAAATTCCCCACTTTTTAATTATATTAATTATAAAACCAAAATAAATTAATATGTGATCTAACTGAAGTACTGTAACTGAAGGAATTGTGCATTTTAGTGAAATCTATGGTAAATAAAAAGCCTTTAAGAATTATATGGTAAATTATGTGGTAAGTACAGTGGTGTGAAAAAGTGTTTGCCCCCTAAACCTAATAACTGGACTTGTGTTATCTTTGACTAATATTTAAATTTGTTTGATGATCTGAAACATTAAAGTGTGACAAACATGCAAAAAAATAAGAAATCAGGAAGGGGGCCAACACTTTTTCACACCACTGTATGTAGTTGCACTGCCAGACTATTACATTTTTATTTTTAATTCACATTAATTACCTGATAATTAATCACATATATCAATATATGCTAAAACAAACTGTCAAGGTAATTCAATACCATTTTTTTGGCAGTGAAAGCATTGACTAGATATTACATAAAGTGTTAGACGTCAATATATTGTTTGTTCTATTTCCATATCAGTGAACATAAACCAATCACTGGCTGACAGTTCACAGTAATGTTTTGCAATTGATTTTGTTGTTCTGCCCATGCTTGACTTGGGCTGTTTACAATAGATGTGTTTTTTGTATTCTGTCTGCTATGTTTTAAAATAGATGGTCTATGTAAAGTAAAATCTTTGGTTGTTTGTCAGCATCTCATGCCGTTTGGGTCACATTTAAGACAACGTTTTGAAGTTTAAAGTAGTTAAACTTTGGAAAAATCATCTTTTTGCTCTTGCGTTACGTTCTGCGGCACCAGCTATTTTTGAATGCAAGAACATGTGATCTGAAAAGTTCACAGGTTTTTATCACATATTTACAAAAAAATACAGTTCCAAATCCACAGCCATACTGTTTACACTATATTTTAATGTGAATTAAAATGGACCGCATTAACATATAGGTAACTAGTGATGTTGATGAGTTGAAATTGAGAATTGTAACAACAAGCACCATTTGCTACCTAACAAGTGAGTTAAACGTGTGGCTTCAAAATGAGGCAACCTGCCACGGCCAAAGCCATGGTGTTCGGTCTCGGCTTTGAATTCTAGTGAGTTCCAGCGAAACCATTTGCTGTGATTACTAAGTATAGGATTCACACTGGTGCGGTGACTGACTGCCACACATACTCTTTAGAACATTAGATTAATCTGCGCTGGAGCCGTGCAGACTTGCAACCCATGCAAGGAAGATTATTCCGCAGACAGCTGCAATTCCAGGTTTTCAAACAGAGATGGCGACTAAGAGGCAAAACTTACGGACTGCAGCTTTAAGATAGCATGAGGCACAATATGTTACTTAATAAGGCAAGGGATTTTTAGAGTCCTCCGCCATTAGCCACAGAAATAATCTCCTCCCTGAATGGGAAAATGCAGCAGTGAAGGGAGTAAAAATGAGTGCGCTGCATAGCCTTTGGATAGGAGCAGTATTTAATTAAGATCAGCCTGTCTCACATACATGCTGGCTGATAAGGGCTCCACAGCACATCTGGCAATATGAGAGCTTGATCTCTCTTCGCTGGGGTTAATGAAGGTGGTCTCTGCTGAGTTATGTGATAAAACTCAGCTGAACTTTTCTTTTGTCCAGTCAAAAAAAGTGGAAGACTATGTGACCTATTTTCTCCAGCACAATGCAAAGAGTCAATTTATGATGTTGATAGAGATGCAAAATATGATTTTACTGTGATTTTAATATCCTTTATTATGACCAAAAGTTTCCTAACGAGCAAGTATGTTAAGACGGATGTTTTAATACTTTAAGACGGATGTGTTTCAGTTAAACTTCAGCAACGTAAAAATATGAATTTTTATTTTGAATTTTTTAAATGCTGTTGTATTTTCATTATTCAGCCCCTAAGGAAAATACATAAAATAAAAATAAGGTATTTGACAATATAAAAAAATATTCAATACATATTCCACACACACACACACACACACACACACATA
>NW_015625590.1:1450335-1504133 GCF_001515625.1 Sinocyclocheilus rhinocerous | reverse complement strand
TATATATATTATTATTATTATTATTATTTATTTATTATCTTTTTTTTTTTTCATTTAATTTCATGTCATTTCAAGCTTTGTCGCCCAGCTTTTTGGGCCTCCTTTTATGGTCTGTGATGTTGGCCTTAGTCTTAAAGGGGAAGACAGTCTAACTAATCAGCCCTTTCCATTTTGTCTATGAACATTGCCTCTGATCACAGGGTCACCCTGTCTCCGTTCCTTATCAGGACCCCTGGCAGTTGTTCAGCCCGTTGCCACATGAGAAATGGATACCACTATGCTCAAATATCCTTACAGCGTATTCCTGTTAAGAAAAAGGATTCTCTCCTACATGTTCGCCAATTTGAGCATTAACAAGCTCCGTTTTTTACTTCTTGTCACGGTATGTACTTGGACTTGAGTGTTGTAAAAGGCAAATGTGTCCTAGCATTCCAGTGACTTGTGTAAACTTAGCTCCACAGGCCAACCTGCATGCATAGTATTTTCAGATAAGATATCTGGCAACATGTTTTCAGCCATACCAGACTGGGATGATGAACAACACTAAATTCCGTCCCCTCCTGATCACCCTTGTGAGGTTAAACTAAAAACCGCTCTATGCAGGCTGAAGCACACCCAAGTGCAGGACAAGAACAGCTGGGTACCAGTCTGGCCACGATTGGCAGGGTGTAGGGTTTCCTCTGCAGAAGGGGTCAATTCTACTTCCTCGAAAGGGGGCCTGGGCCTCTGAGAATCTGTTATCGTTCACGTTGTAAAAGCTCTGCATGTATCTGTTTTTGACCTCCCAGAAAAAGCCACCTATCTAGGGTGAGCATCTACGAAGTGTTAATGCAATAGCGTTCAGAGTAATTCATACCATTCTTTGAGGTGGCAGGGTGGAATTATGAAAATGGTATACATTTAATTAGTAAAAACAATTAAAAGGTAAATTTTGGGGCTGAAATTAAAAATTCTGGATGTAATATTTTTTTTAAGTATTATAATAAATATATTATATATAATATAGAAATATTTTAATCAGTTATTCTTAACAATTGAACATAAATTTGTATATTGAATTTAATTCCTTTAAATTTGCAATGCCAGTCAATGCAAATAGTGCTTTGATATAGGGCTGCACGATTCTTGCTAAAATGTGAATCACGATTTTTCTCCATGGGAATTGAGATCACGATTCTCTTACACTACATAATGTTACATAATTATGATTCAAACCTGAATGGAAACAAACAGCAAATGCATTATTTGTTTGAAGTTAAATGCAGCTCTTCTTTGATAGCCTTTTTTTTTTTTTTTTTTGATCAACTTTTTTTTCTTCTGAAAACCAAAAATAACATTTTAGCCATTACAGCCATTGGCTATAATAATGTAATATAATAATGTATAATGTATTTTGGCAATTATGTAATTTCACTCTTATGGATAGCAGTCAAACTGGGTGTAATTACATAAAATGGTGTACATTTGCTTAGTGTAAAATAATTAACAATTCAATTTCATGGCTGACATAAATTCTGAATGCAGTATTATTTAAAAATCTTCTTATTAAATAAATTCTTCTTATTATTCTTATTAAAATTCTTAATATTAATAAAAAAAAATATTATTAATAAAATTAAGGCATTCATTGTTTTGAGGTATTTTTTTTAATTGATCAACTTTTTTTGAAAACCAAAAATTCTATTTTTAGCCATTTTTGGCCAAAACGCCATGGCAAAAATGGATGCACCTTGACATTTCCATGCCTCCTTAATGTAATTGGGTGGCATGGCATGCATGTCCCTGTTATGGATGGCATTCAAATTGGTGCAACACTACATCAGTGTGCGTAAGCTATCTGACCTCCTTTTAAGCTCCCTTATACTTCGATTTCCCCCTGCCATGTGTCATTTCTGCCTTCATATTGCAAATTGTATCTTTGGCTAGACAAGCAGATAACTCTGCGATTCCACTATGGTGTGAGGTTAGAGGTACACGGGCTCTATGAAATGTTTCATCACAGGGACTGATAGTGCAGGCGGCCGTTAGAGAAAGGCAGGATATTTGAGATATCTATCAGGGTACCGTGAAGGTTTTTTTTTTGTCTTGCAGATGCAGTTCAAGGACGCCTGCAGGCAGCACGACCCTCGCTGTGCTTCTGATGCGACTCAAGGTCACGCACACTCACCCTCTGACATTCACTCACTACAGACAGTGTGAGAGAGAGAGAGGAATAGTGTGTGTTACTGAGAGAGCGAGTGGGGGAAGGGAGGGAGCGAGGATGGGGTTGCAGTAAAAGCCATCTTCTCCTGTGTGCTCTGAGTAAACAGTTCACTTTGCTCTGTGTGAGCACAGCCAGGGCCTCATTTGCTCAGCCGTTTTTACTCATCTCTCCCATTTGCAGACAACTTGAGACATGCTGTTCTCTGGCTGCCTCTCGGTAGGACCGTTTGTCACGTCAGGGGGTTTTATTTGACTTAAGTATGAGTTATCTCAAACTCGGCTCCGAAATTAATGCACCTTTAAATTCTGTGCTGTTTCAAACCTTTATAGTTCTTTTATGTGATCAGTGCTGAGCACTCAGGATATTGAGATGGCATACGCTTACATTCTCTGCTAAACGGATGCTATTGTGATGTACACACAATACCACAGATGATATATTGATATTGTACCCAACATAGAGATGGACAAAACTGCAATTTTTTTTTTCCTAATCGTCTAGTCAGAGTAAAGATTTGTGTTAATACCTTGGTTTAGCATGTTCACTACATGCTTTTCCTAAGGGATATTCAAAGTTCAACTGTTCAAGAAAAGAATTTAGCCATTCACATTAAACATTGTTTAACTTGAATATATTTGCATAGAAATACAAAAATATTAATCAGCACAGCTGTTTTCAACATTGATAATAAGAAATGTTTCTTGCGCAAATCAGCATATTAGAATGATTTCTGAAGTGTCATGTGGCACTGAAGACTACTGTAGCCGTTCACATTATACATCTTTAAAAACAAATGGAAGCTTCTGGCACCAAGTGAAGCCGGCAGTGGATTAAGCAAATGTGCAAATGGTAAATGGTAATCGTATCATGGCTAGCACCAACGTAATTGCCTTTCAGAAAATGTGTTAGTATAACTTAGCAATCATTGTCACCTAATTAATATTCATGAAGCAAGCCCAGTGTTTATATTATATTCCCACCGCTTTTCAGATCATTTCTACACCCCTGATTATTAGCATGCTGAAGCAAAGCACGCTTTAGCACTTTAAAAGGTTGTGTCCCATTTATGGTGCCATTGTTAAAAAAATATAAAAAAATAAAATAAATGATAAATGCTAATTTATTAGTCTGTTGTTGCATAGTTAGTCACTCTAACCCAAAACTACAAGCAAAACATGGATTGGTGGCAGTAGGGCTGTGCAAAAAATCAAATGCGATTTTCATGCGCATCTCGTCAGTAAAGCCGCTTCTGTGATTAGTAGTAAATCTCCAGCACGTGCTTTCAGATGGAGCAGCATTTACTACACAGAGCCGTAGTTCACTGACAAGCTACGCAAAATCGCGTTCAAAATCACAGGCGATTCATTGCCGATTATAAAAGCGATTTACAATGCCGCTCCATCTGAAAGCACGTGCTGGAGATTTACTACTAATCACAGATGTTGAGTACTGATGAGATGCACATGAAAATCGCATTCGATTTTTTGCACAGCCTTAGGTGGCAGGCATGACCAAGGCCAATAGGCCATGTTATCATTTGAAAATGTTTCTGCTACTGTTTCTGCTACCGTTTATTAATAAATAACAAAACAGAAAATAGGACAAGAGGATAGAGGGAGAGAGAACAACTGTGTAAACGATGCATTTAAAGAGACAGGCCTGTCAAAGGTTTGCTGACTCGTTTAGCTTTGCTTCTTGCACTGTTATCACCCCCCAATTAAGTTTTTAATCCAACTTAATTTCTGCTAATTAGCAACTGTAGGACTGACAGGCCTCGCCATGTCCATCCGTCTGTGTCAGGACAGCGATTGCCTCTCCTGAGTTGTGTTCATTACTTTTGTCTTTTTCAAGTCCTTCAAAAGTGCTTATTATTATTTAAGTCAAACCGATGGAAAGTGTACTGTCAGCTCTTTTGGGAGTGGGCCGTAGTACAGAGCGCAGGCCAGGAACACAGGAGGGACAGTCGGAGGTACATAAAAAGCCCATGTGTGGTGGAGGCCTACCGCTAGCTGCTCCGTGGGTAGCCGCTGCACATTTTAGATGCCAGGTTACCATGACGATCAGAAAAAGTATCGCTACTTCCTGAGGCTTTATGATGGTACTGTGGTACTTTGATATATGCCATGAGGGTACAGAACTATTATCATATTCATATACCATTGTTTTTCTATAGTACTCCAAAGCACTTTAAAGCATACCAGGGTATTACTAGTGTTGGGTTAGCTACTTTGAAATTGCAACTATAGTCAAGTTTTAAGTTTTTAAATTATTTATCTATATTACAAGCTAGTAAGAAGTAGTAGATAAACTGAATTGAAATCAAGTAGTCAATATCTTTTTTTTTTTAATCTTTTATTGAAATGTTGGATGATGTTATTATTATTATTTTCAAATTTATTTGGCACAAAACCATTGATAATTTCAAATAAGGTATAAATGGTGATAAAGGTGATAGAATGACACAAAAATACTAATAAAAACGAATGTATTTTTATATAAATATTTTTATGCCAAAACATAACTAACATTACAAGTTTGGAGGTCAGTGTTTTTTGTAATAAATTAATGTTTTTTTTTTCCAGATATTAAATTAATTAATTAGAAGTTATAAAGTTAAAAAAGCTATATGTTCTATTTCAAATAAATGCTGTTCTTTTGAGCTTTCTATTCATCAAAGAGTCCACAATAAACATAATATTTTGAACTGTTTTCAACACTGATAATAATAAAAAAAGGTTTCTAGAACACCAAATCAGCATATTAGTATGATTTCTGAAGGATCATTATTTCTGTTTTAGAAATATGATCAAAATCTCATGAAATCGCAGACAGGGATTTGTGTTTTTATGTTGGTGGAAATGCCTGTAGGATCAGCTTCCCATCTATAGTATATAACATGGTTTGTTGACATGCTTTTAAACATATGGTCATAAGGTTTTAAATGAACTGCTTAGACCAGAAATACTGCAACATTGGCACTGCATTGTTTCACTGTACTGGTTGCATACTGAATTAAATGATTTTGAAGCTTTGCAGTACATCTGCAGTTTTGGTCTTATAAGGAGTTGCCTTGTCTATCTTGTCTTAAGTTAACAGTTGTCTCTGTCTGGTCACATCCTTGAAAACTCTCTGCCCCTTCCTCTGGACTCATACATTTGGCTCTGATGACTGCAGAGACTTTACTGTGTTAATAACTTCTCTCTCATCTAGGGAAAAGGCAGGGGACCCAGGCACCGTCTTCCTTTTAATGTGCTGGCTTTTCTTCAATCATTTAATTAAGAAAAGGAGCGATTATTCAGCCTCGAGTCAGCTCCTTCTCCCTTCCAGCGCCTCATTCATCTCTGATTAAACTTGTAGCATTCGGTAACTGTACTTGCCTGCTCTTTCTAGGGCATGTGAAACAGGAGGAGATTGTGACAGTAGAGAAAAGAGGAACCTGAGGTCTTTGAGTGAGTTGCAGGATAAGAAAATGGTTCCCTTTGGTCTCTTCAACTTGATAAAGGCCGTGCTTGCTGCTGTGTTATCTCTTTTTGCGTTTAAGTTTGGATTATCTCTTTTTGGGCTGTATAACCTGTCTGAGGGTTTTGCTGCATAGTTTAACCCCACTAATTAAGGGCTGACCCCTCATGGGAATTCACAATAAAAGGTTGGGGTCTTTTCAGTAATTTCAGTGAGTTAACAAGTTTATGTACAAGGTTGTTTTCACCTGGTGCAAAATAGCCGTTCACAAACAGAAGAAGCGATTATCTGAGAGGGTAGTAGATAGTACAAAATGTTGACAAAACATTAATACTGTCATTATTAACACTACCGTTCAAAAGTTTGGGGTCAGTAAGATTTTAATTAAGAAATTATTACTTTTATCCAGGAAGGATGCACTACATCTATCAAGTAAAAGAAAAGACATTTATAATGTTAGAAAATATTTAAAATAAATGTTGTTCTTTTGAGCTTTATCAAATAAACCTGAAAAAAAAAAACATCAGTTTCCACAAAAATATCAAGCAGTATTTTTTAACATTCATAACAAGAAATGTTTCTTAAGCAGCAAATCAGAATGATTTCTTAAGGATCATGTGACACTGAAGACTGGAGTAATGGCTGCTGAAAATTTTACTTTGCCATCACAGGATTTTAAAATATATTAAAATAGAAAAGTTATTTTTAATTGAAATAATATTTCACATAAAAAAATGCAGCCTTGATGAGCATAAGGGACTTCTTTCAAAAAAACCATATTAAAATATTTAAAAAATATTACTGTCCTTGTAATATGTTTATCAGTTGTGTTGAATTTTTTATTATTATTATGGCTGTGTTATGAAACATAGAGTTTACCTATAACCTTAATTTGACAGAACATTTTTAAAATGGCTTCTAAACTTGAACACTATTCATTTTCACTGTATGAATAAACAGGGGGAAAACTCAATTTGTGGAAAAATAAGAAATACTAGTTTTGAGCAAGGTTGAGGTTGTGTGGTTTTGTCGAATATCCACTTGGCTTGAGTTTGAGTGGGCATGACGCTTCGATTGACAGATTTGTCTTCATTGTCTAGATGTATAGCAATACCTCTTTGAACTACTGCAAAATGCATTGCTGTATCTTTAACAGAGAGGGACACAAACACACAAATGCAAAAGATATACAGGGATACGTTTCCAGCTCAGCACTATTAACAGTTGAGGTGCTATAATTCGAGTCAAGTTCCTCAGTTGAATGTGACGGTGGTTGTAAACATAGATCCCACGAGAGGAATTCCACCGGGAGACAAAGCAAGGGTTAGAGAGCCTCGTTCCCCTCTCCCTCTGCTCTAGGGTGGAAATGGTTAACATATCACTGTAATTGGCACCCGCAGCTGCTTGTCCTCTCCACAAACAGGAGGGGATGAATTTTCCCCCGGCCTCCCCCTTTCTTTCTCCCCTCTCCTCTCTCACTCTCTTTCTGCAGCCTCTGCTTTGTGTGACAGCTGCCTAATTGGGCATTCTCCCCTCGTAGCGAGGCTGCCTCCTCCGGCCTCGACTGCTGACGAATGGCAGCGGATTACAGATGAGGACACGATGACCCGTTCGACCTTCCCGCAGCAGGGGGAGCAGAGGGAGGGGCCTGACAGGCCGGGCCCGGGCCCAGAGCCTCAGGTCACTGGAGGATGAGGTCGTGAGAAGGTGGAGGATCTGCCAGGTGGCCAATGACAGAGTGTCACATGACAGTAGCTTGATGTCAATGTGTCAAGGGTAGACCGGTGGCACTGCATCCTCAAAAATACTTGCACGGATGCACGCGTGCACGGTAGCTTTTGCTTTAATCCCCAGGTCTCAAAGCGATCGAAGACATCAGAAGTAGTAGTAGAGGCAGTCATATTTTTTTCATTTTCTCACTCTCATTTACATGTGATTTTTCTTCTGCTGGAATTGTAATGATGCTCATTATGCTCATAACGGTCTCCTGGGTTGGGTATATAATTATATACAGCAGACTGATATATTAAATACATTTGAATATTTCTAATATTTTTACATTCTAATGCTGTTAATGCTTAAATATGATTTGTGTCTGTTACACATGTATGTTGGCAGTGGTTATTTACCATTTAAAATTAAGGGTGGCAATCCTTATTTAATGTAACTATACGAGTAAACCATTTGTAGCTTGAAAATTGTATAAAGTATGCCTTTGTGGTACTAGATTGTTTGAGCATCCAGATCCTCCCGACAAAGCAACATTAGCTCAACCAATGGTTTATCTTTGTTTGTTCAACCAGTGGGTCACAGGGGGTGTGTTCAGGGAATCTATTTGAAAACCAATCGTTTTGCATTTTTTATAGCTCCAAATATAATTTCCAAACACTTTAAAATTCAACAGCCCTTCCAAACAAAGATAACAACTATATAAAATATGATTGGGCCAGTGTTGTTTTGGTATTATTTATATACTATTATGGTATTTATTAATATTTTGAATGGGTTTCTGTTTTCATTTTCATTTTAGTTTGTTTTATTTTTTATGTGCTTAAGATAAAGTTTTCATCTAATATTTGTATTTTATTTCAGCTTTATTTAAATGACCAAAAATGATTTTGAATATTTTCACTAGATTATGGGTACACAATATATCAGTGACCATATCCTCCAATATTGGCATTTTTTCTTTGGATAATATTTGAAGCAGTTCAAACAATACCATACAAAAACAAGCAGAACATTATAGAAAATAGACAAAATATATCATCTTTTCGGCCATAACATTAAAAAAAATGTTGGTTATCACTTTTTTTAAATCTTATTTTTATTGACTTATTTTTCTGTATCGCCTACACATTGCTGACGCAGCGGTATTTGTCTGCGCACTTTGCCCAAGCAAAACTCTTAAAATACAATGTCTATTTCCCAAAGTTAAAATAGTTGCGAGTGTGTATAAATACCAAAACAGCATCTGGTATTAAAAGGTGCTAGCCTAATGACTGTATTTTTCTTAATGCCAGCACCTTCAGAATTTCAGCATATGTGCAGCAGACTAATGATCCAAATGAGCCCTTTTCTCTCCAGATCATTTGCTGCACACATTGGAAAACCATTGGTTAGGCTTTCTACATTAATAAAGAGGAGGAAAAAAGGAGAAATTCTATCACTAACCGCTGCAAGGCAAGTTCAAGCCGTAAAGGTCTTGTCTGCTGAAGCATTTCAGCTTGGCTTAGCTTTCTTAGCCGGCTGTTGTAGTCATAAAGCCATGACCAGTCTCTGCTCCACTTCACCCACACACACACACACACACACACACACGCTCTCGCATTATAAAAGCAAGTGTGTGGCGACTGAGCAGAGCATCTTCTAAGACACAAAACGCAGGCTGTCAGAAGGGCTGGCGGAGCCTTGTTCCTGTCACGCTGCCAGGATACAATATCACTCAGCTGAGGTAGAAAGCCATCAGTTGTAAAATGATGAATTATCCCTATTCGGCAGAGAGTGGGCCGTCTGCGGGCGTGTAGCTCTCTGTGTGTATGCGAAAGTACGTGAGGGTGTATAAAGAGAGGCTATGCCTGTGTGTGAGTCTGTTTTGTGTGACTGAGCACTGACGGCGTGGTTGCGGCACTCACAAGAGTGTGTGGGTGAGAAAAAGTGAGAGAGACCAACCACGGGGTTACTACAGGTTTAATGGCGACCTTGTTGTGCGTGCACTTAGTTGCTTTCAGTGTTGAGTTGCTCAGAGCAAGCGTCTTAATCCCCCACCCGGGTGCTCACACACTTGATTAGTGGCCTTGGTTATCTGCCTAGAGGACAAGCCGCTGCCCCCCTCCTTCACTGGTCAGGGCTAGGGCACTGAAGGGTGTCAAACTCAAAGAAATAAGAAGAGAGACACAGAAGGAGAGAGAAGAGAGGGGCAGGATGTTGTTGAGGTGTATTAGTATTCAGACAGAGCCTTACAGCCTGCAGAGCAAATTGATTACTACACTGTACCTGTTCTTGGTGTCACAGCTCCATAAGACGTTAAGATCGTATATTGTATATCAGTGTGGGCATGGCAGAAATATCTCTTCCACAATGCTGGGACCATTATGAATTTGAGCTTTCTGAAGTTGTGACTGAGTCTGATTACTGTCTGATTTGTGTGAGTGGTTTGACAGATTTTTTTTAATTTAACTTGGTGCGTTTAGTATTTTTACCCTCATTTAAAAAGTTTTACATAAAGAAATCAGTAGCTTCACAAAGCTGCAGGGATGACATATTTTTAAAGGCCAACCTGAAAGTTAGCATGGTTCCTCTGGTACCCTTGAAGAAAACTCAATTGTAATTTTATTTATGGCTTTTGAATAATTGCAGAAAATAAGTTCTGTGACCAACAAAGGTTTGAGATTCTTACACATTTTTTTCATCAAGATAATCTTCACCAGTGACCACAACGTTATGAATTTTAAAGCCTAAATACAGTCGGCAGAAGTAAAAAACTGAAGTTAGACTATAAACAAGCTACAGAACGGTCGCATGACTTCAACGTCACCCCCATTAAGCCTCTGACAACTCTTTAAATATTTATGTAAAATCTACAAGTTGGAAAGTTTGAGTTATTATAATAGGTTCTGTATGAGTTAGAAAAAACAGCTAAAGTTTGAGTAGGTCCCGACAGCCTCTGTAGCCCCCTATTACCACTTGTTAGCAACCACCTTTTTTCAAGACGCGTAAAAACTGAGTGTGGTATTATTGATATATTTTTATGTTATAGAATAAAATGTGAAAATATTTTGAGCTTATGTTAACCACAGATCTTGTTTGAGGAATTTAACAAAAAATTGTGAGTATCAAATATTTATTTATTTATTTAAAATACTTATTCTTAATCCTCATCCAGTAAATCACGAACATCTGGAAAAGTCATGGGGCCTTTGAATATTGTTGTGAACAATAGGGGTTAGTGTTGTCACGGTACTAAAATTTCAGTATTCGGTACCAATACCAGTGAAAATCCACGGTTCTCAGTACCAATTTCGGTACCAAAGCAAAACACATGCTAATAAAAAAATTTGACTATACTTTCATTTAATCCAAACTGTGTACATATTTAATTTTAAAGGGCTTTTGAAAACCTTCTAGATAATTTTGTACATATTGAATTTTAAAGGGCTTTTGAAAACCTTCTAGAGTTATTCAGCCAAGAATAACAACTAAGTTAGCTTAAAAAAAAAAAAGAAGCCCAGAACTGCTTTTCTGACTGATATGACCCAAACAATGTTAACCATTTGTACATTCTCTAACACGTTTTAGATTCACAATTCATTTAAAAGCCTCTGGTGTGTAAAAATAGTAAATATCATCATATCCTCCTGTTTTTTTACCCTAAAAAAAGTTATAGGAGCATTAATTAGTTAATAAAGAAACTTCATTCTAATGCTCATTATATTAGCGTTAGCCGCGCTTATGCTAACGATTAACTACTCTAATAACAGCGTTCATTTCAATCCGACATTCTAATTAAAATATTGAATAATATTCATAACAGAAGCGGTGTTTCCCACAGACTTAGCGGAAATTTAAATGTGAGATTCTGTAAACGGTAACGGCTGTAAACAAAGCAGCGCTCCGCTCACAAACGCTGCTCAGGCATTACAGGCGTAAATTTAAAAAAAAATTTAATGAAAATGACATCCATAATTTTCTGAAGACAGTCAGGTTCCTTCAGAAATACAGTGATATAAAAACACCCGCACCGGGTTTCGACTTTGACACGTGCAGTGCTCATGTTTATTCAACGAAGTCAAAGCCTTTTGGAAAATCTATTTGTTGTGGTCAGTTTTGATATTGTGGCAGGCCGCCACAAATAAATCAGTGCATGGGAAACACTGAGAAGATATAAAAATAAAAAATTAAAATGAAACTTACCTGCTTGAACTCTTTCATTTGATCTGGGTGTCTTTAAAGTGTTTTGTTAGTTTGGTGTGTTTCCTCCTTTTGATGTCGCCACTTCTCACTGCTTTTATGAAGAGAGCGCATCTGCGCACCTTTCGGATAGCACATCAAGAACTGGGTTGACCGGGTACTCGGTACCACCGGTACTTAAAAAAACCTGGTACCATAACGTTTTCATATTTTTAGTACCGACTTGGTACCGAAGTACCGGGTCTTTTGACAACACTAATAGGGGTCCATGGAGTCAAATGGCTGAGATCCACTGGCCTAGGCTCATTGTGCATAACTTGTAATGATCTCACATCCTGGAAAAAGTGGAAGCTTGTCTTTTTTGGATGAGGATGGTGCTTAGTTATCTCTAAAGACTCGAGCAAATGACGTGAGGTTCATGACGCACATGCTGACCCTTCATTTGACCCTTAAGGCAATGGTGCAGTAAATGTTTATTTGTTTTATGAATAATAAAAGTGGTCATTGGTTCCCTCTCGAGCAGTTGGACTTTTAAACAACTGGTATATTGCCCTTTAGTCTGTGACTTCCACTCAAGTACTTGAAGTGGTATTTTCATGATCTGTTTTTTACTGGGCATGGACTGATTCCCATGCTCATGTTCCCCAAGTCATTTCCAACCCTTGAAATTGGGCCATTTACCACAGTCAATTAGGAGTACAAATATTTAGTTTGTTCCCATTTCCTGGTTGTGGGAAGTAATTAATTTTTTTCTTTGAGCTTTAGCATGCTCAGTATCACTTCAGTGTGTCATTTGTTTTTTGGCTGAAAGCGAACCGACAAAGATACATGTTATTCTGTAGCTGAAGATGAACCAGCTTGGTCTTCTCTGAGCGTTCCTGTTAACATTATGCTGCCATCATAAATCTACAAGGTCAAGACTATTACTTGTGGCAGGACGCTGGAATTATGTTTGGAGTCTTGTGACGGTACATGCAGGCCCCCCCCCCCGTATATATTTCTGCCATGCACTTAGGAAGGGGTCCCTTCTGTTTGACTAAAACACTCTGGTATCACCCTGTACTTGCCCATGTGAAAGGGTAACTCATCTTAGGGTCATCATAATGTAGGTCAGACTCATGCTTTTACTAAGAGTCAGAGATTGCACTTGGCAAAGCCCTAACTAAAGGGGTGTGCCCCATCTGGGAAATGTCAATGCGTGATGCCCATAATGCTTGTTTGGAAGTAGGTCACAGTGACCTAGTTTGAGTGGTGCATGGCCCTGATTGACTGAGTCACCTAACGCTATCTTAGGAATGTGTTGTTGTAGTTCTACAGGCTTTTGTGCGTACGTGTGCAACCAAAGGATAACAACAACTTAGCAGTTGCAGTGGCACAACTATGGCCAAAATTCATTTTTATTTCCATAACACATCAGCTAGATGGCGGGTATGAACGCACATCGCAAGGGCAGCTTTGTCGCTTTTTATTAGGACCTAATGCTTTGTATGGACGCCAGCTGTTGCATCAACTCAAACAGCCCCGGTGGAGTGAGTGACCTTGACTTCAAACAGGGCATACAGCAGGTTTTGCTCCTTTTGCCTCATCATGCATTTTAAATAGCCTAAATGGATTACAGTTTCTGGACGATGGAGGTAATTTATGATCTGGTATTTTTTGGGTGGGTCAATTAATCTTCCAGCCTAGCAGTTGAGAAATGAGGGATCCAGTCCAGATATCTGATCCTCTCCATTTATATCAAGCCAGTCGTTTTACAGGGATTTTTATTTCTCAGGTAACTCATTCAGGAGCGTTGTCACCCTGCACTGATGGTGGTAATATTGTGATGACAAAACCCTGAATAGAACTGAGTGAATGAACTCCTATATAACCGGGTTTTGTCAAAGATAGGCTAGCTCATAACTGTCAGAAATTGGCAGTTTCTTATATTTGCAAAGCTTTGATTTGAATATTGTCACTGAATACATTATTAAAACAGCTGATTTCTGTAAAGAATGTTTTTCCTTTCTAACGTAGGATACTGAATATCTCTTCAGAGATGTGATAAGTGTGTTAAAGTAATTGTTTATCTGTTTAACAGTGTAAGGCGTTGTCAGTATTGTGTTTCCTCTTTTCATTGGATTAGGACAACAAGCTACAGTGGCCTATTGATAGGATGAAATGTTGTTGTTGTTTGCCCAAATCAATTACCCTCTCCCACTCTTTGACACAGTAGATATAATGCTTGGTCAGACAAAACTTAAATTTTCACAGTCTGATTCAACTTCCTTTCATTGACAAATAGAATTATTTCATATCATTACAACATCCATACAGAGCCGAAATATACTTACATTCAGTAGGGTTAGGCAATAGACATTTAATTTAATTTTATTTAATTTTATTTTACAGTTCCATTGATGTTTAGAAGTCTGTTCTATAATGATTTGTGTTTAGATATCATTTAGATTGTGTAGTGTCATAGGAGTTTCTCAGGCCTGTCACTCTGACACCCCTGTGACCGATATCTTGATAAGGTCATCCCGTACCGTCCACCCCCTGTCAGCCCCAGCAAAGTAGAACATCCAGAGGTGCCAATTATCAGCAGAACAAATCAACCATAGCCATTGACCTTCACTTTGACCATAGAGCACTGACAAGGTCAGCCTTGTGTGTATTCCATGATTAAGTACTTAGAATTCCATTTCACTATGTTTTCATTTTCCTATGAAGTGCAGATATTGCTATGGCATTGGTACTGCTGTACCAAGAGGCTTGAGTTGTGTGGTGAGGATAGTATTTAACAGACTTGTGCATATACACGATAAATGTGTCATTCTACAGAGCCAATGGCACTGTGTGATCCAGAGTTGTTATATTTTGAGATAATGTAGTGAGAGCAACTACGGTAACATAGAAGTGAAGGACTAGGCTGCATCATGTGGGTGTTCATTCTCCAGGCACTGACACTGATTGCAGAGAGGGTGAGAGAAAGATACCCATGTCTGTCAAACCAGCCAGCAACATGTAGGCTGAGTAAATGTCAGAAGTCATCAGAAAAACTGTTTTTGCACCCTGAATAAATATCTAAATTCATATTTAACACATTAGTTTTTATATAAAATGTGAGATAATATAAAACAGAGATATTGTTTAATAATAACTAGGCCATTTTTTTCACTTTCTGTGGCATTTTTGCTCTGAGCCCTTTTCATTTCTGAACCTGCCAGTCATTATAGATAATAGGAAAAAACTTCCAAGTACCTGTTAACGTTTTGTGTGGTTGTTTTACAAACAATTAAGTTCTCAACTGGCAGTTCTGTGGGTCTGTCTTGGAATTCTTTCAAAACATTTAATCCTCTTCAAAATACTGTGCTTTGTTTTGTTTTTTTACCTAATACCTGTCAAATCAATCAAGTAGTCTTAAAAGCCCTGTGGATTCAGTTTTAATGAGATTCGGCAGGCTAATTCCTATTGCTTAAGAGTCCGGAGAAGAGAAAAAAAACCACTTGCATTGTAAGACTTGCATGTAGCAGAGGGCTTTTTGGCCTTGCTTGCTTACACATTATTTTCATTTATCATCGTAAATAACCTGCTGTTTAATCTTCAAAAATTCATTTTTGATCATGTTTACAGTGTCTTTTTCCTCTAAAATTGATCAACATATGAAATGTTAAACCACATGCTGAATTTGCTTTGTTGAATACAATAATGTGTGCTATGCAAAATTTAGCTGATAATTTTCATAATTCATGTTTCTCTATCTTGTGCAGCTCCGTCACCAGCTGACCTTGTGGACAGAATTACTGGATGTGAGCAGTGAATACACTCACAAACTTGGAGCTTTGAAGTACAAATCCAGTGCCATGGAATCCCACAAGACTGACTGCATTACGATCCTGTACTTACCTTAACAATGGCAAACATGATTTTAAACAAAATTCATGCTTAGCTCTTGCCTCCTGTATGGGGCTTGCGAAGCTACATTAGACCTTTCTTTTACCTAAAAAAACAAGGTTTGGAAGCTAAAAACTGCAAGGTGTCTTGGCAGAACATAACAGAGAACGTTTTTCCTCTCTATTGTGGTGGCCAACCATACAAGGGATTATAATATTGAACATGACTCATGGGGAAGAGCCTGGCCCTGAAACACACCAGGATTCTGCTGTATTAACATATCTGGAAGGCTTACTCATGCATCAGGTAGCAGGAGGACAGGGTGCGGCAGCAACACAAAATGGAAACCAAGAACAGAGGAATAAGGATGGGAAAGGGCATGCACATCCTAGTCATGGCACTCGACAGGAGCAGAACCGAACAAATTCCCACTGTGGAGCCTCACAGCACCTCAGAAAGGCTCGTCTCCTCAACTCGGAGGCCTGGACGGAGAGTGAGACTCAACGGAGGTCAGCACCCTCTGTTGCAATCAACGGGCAAAGTGAAGAACACCACAGTGGCCACAATGGTACCTCCGAAGATAAAGGAGAGAGTACGCTTCTAGCTAGTTTGCTGCAGTCTTTCAGTTCTCGACTTCAAAACGTGACCCTGCCACAGCAGATTATCCAAGGCTTGAGGCCACCGGATGCCCCCTGCCAGATAAGCAAGCCTGCACAAGAGGAGAGGGCAGATGTACCTTGCCACAGACTTGCCTTGAGCCACCTCAAAGGGTTAGTGAGCAAGAGCAAAATGCAGAATCACAGCAACAGTGTGCCTTATCAACGTCGACAGTCTAGCCAGGAAAGTTTTTCAGAATCTCCCAAGGCGCTGCAGAGCAGTACTCCCTCCTCATCTCCTGAGTCTCTGTCTTGTACTGAGCGCCTAAAGGCTGTAGCAAACCTGGTAAATATCAGATCAAGCCCCGCTCCATCGCCCAAACCAAGTGTGGCCTGCAGTCAACTGGCTCTGTTGCTCTCCAGTGAGGCCCACCTGCAACAGTACTCTCGAGAACATGCCCTGAAAGCCCAACTCTCTAAACGATCAGCCAGTGAAAGACTATCAGCCATGGCCACACAGCAGACACAAGATAAACAACCTACAACATCTGGCCAGATTCATGGACTAAGCCTCTTACACACCAAGAATGGAATACCTTCACAAATGTCAACAAGCTCCAGTAGACAGAGTCCAAGCCTAACTTCAGGGCAAAGGACAGAAGGTTCCATGCGGACAGGACATCACTTTAGAGAGCGACGACCTTTCGAGAAACAAGGAAGACCATCACAGAACTGCAGCAGTCTTCTACTTCAGCTTCTCAACAGTCACAACACCTCACAGCGAATTAATGGACAGGGTCACTTGAAAGATGACCTAACTACCTTTGGCACTCTGGCCTCTCCTCTTTTTTCAGACAGTGAGCACTCGAACCCCGACAGCAGTCTTACAAAAGACAGCAGCGATGCTGAGAGCTCTTACTCTAGTTGCTGTCCTATCGACCTTTCTCTGAAGAACAGAACAAATGTACAAACACCAGTATCTACTTCATCCTCACCTGTACGAGTCCCAGAGTCTTTGTTAAACAGGTGGAAGCATGAGAGTCCACCTGTTAAAGTTACTTCAGATCACAGGGAGGTGGACACCTGTTCAGAGATGAAACCTCATCACAAGGTCACTCTATTACAGTTGCTCTTGGATCACAAAAACAACGAGAGAGTAAACAAAGGTCTGGATAATCCAGATTTGCAGCAAACTGTCATCCCTAAGGTCACTAGTGCATCTACAAGTAGCCAGAGTGTTTTCAGTACAGTTAGGTGTAAGGACATAAGTGACCTTAGTGGACATTGTGGATTGAGTTGTAGAAGTCCCAAACTCTTGCCAACTTTCTCCCAAAGCAGAGACTCCAACAGCAGTACATCTCCATATACACTTTATGGGTCTCCCCATTCTCAGTCTGTCCCATTGGATCTTTGTAAAACAAAACAACCTGCAAGTGATGTAAGAGTAAAAGAACCTGCCTTTAGTGCTAGTACATTTTTACAGAATTTAGCTCAGTGTGGAAAACAAAACCCTGACATCTCTCCTCCAGCAAAGGCACCTTTACCCCCTATCAAACTCATGACCCAAGAGCTGAAAGTTAACCATCCTCCAACTTTACTTGAGAGACTCACTGCGCCAATTCAGAGAAATAACACACTGTGGGAAGAGGCCAAAGCAAAAGCTTCAGCAGTGCCCGAAGCAACACAGCATGTCTCGCAGATTGAGAATCTGCTTGAAAGACGTACAGTTCTGCAACTTCTTTTGGGAAATGCTCCTCAGAAAGAAAAGGTAGGCAGTAAACGAAAACGAGAACATGGCAAAAACAATTCTGTGGAAAAACCAACACATCAGGCAACTGGCCAACCAAATGGTTCTCCTATGGATATTACAATTAAAACTGAACCTGTTGAAGAGGGCCATATGTATGACTATAACATAATGTCAAAGCATTGCCAGAATCCAGAATGGGAGCCTAGAAAAAGCTCCAGTTATCATTCTCATGAAAACATCAAACAAGAACCATTGTCCCCAGAGGCTCCCACCAGAGATGGTCTTCTCTGTCATCTCCTAAAGAAACGACCCAACAAAACCTTTCAGCCAAACAAATTAGAGAACCTAAACAAGAGTTGTGTCAAAGAAGCATCAGTTGAAACCCAGGGACCAACAATCCCGAAGAAGCGGAAATTTTCAATAGAACTAGAATATCATAACTCCTCGACTCAGCAGATCAGGGATTTGGAACATTCTGGTAGCATGAAAGAAGACAACAGTGGTTGTTTTGCCTCCAGAGATCTAGAGACAAGAGAGGCCAGAGACCCATCCAGCCCCCCAGAGGCAGACAGTCCACCAGCTAGGTTTCCACCATATGAGTCTAACGAAAACCGAAGTTTCAATGTTCTAAAGCAGCTGCTTCTTTCAGACAACTGCTTGAAGGAATTGTCTCAGCCAAGGGGTACATTCAGTTCACCGTCACATACTGTGCTGAATGGGAATACAATCAAGCAATCATGTAATGGAGAAATTCAAAACTTTCACCGGAGTCTGAGTCCCAGCAATGCGTCTTCTAAAAAAGCAAGTAGTCACAGGCAAGAAACTCCCCATGTTACACAGCAGGAGCCTGCAAGGTCAAAAATCAATTACAGCACCACAAAGGATTTGAATGGCCCTGCAAAGATGGTTAATGGAAACGATCAAACACAAAAGTATGGGCCAGACTCACCTCGTTTTACCAAGACTAACCCTATTTTGTACTATATGCTCCAGAGGAGCAATGCACAACTGGTTAAAGAGGGGGAGGGGCTGGAGGTAGGCTCGGGACAAATGCAGACAAAAGTCAAAAATGAGTCATCAGGTGATACTGAGGCCTTTGAACTTTGAAACAAAATTCACAGAATTACAATGGAACACTTAGTTGTGACTCACCACGGCTAAACGGGTCATTGAAGAAATACTAGTTTTGAGACTGTGAACCAGCATCTGTGCTTGAACTAGAAATTTGCTTCTTTTTATTCTCTCTGCTTCTTATCTACTTTTGTTTCTGTTGAGGCATTTCGCATTTTTCACTTGAATTACATGTCATTTAGTTCACAAAAAGACCATGAAACCAAAGTTCATTTGAATATTTATAAGCACTACTTTCTGGCTGATTTCTTTCCTACGTTCTAAGCGGCAAAGAAAATAAAAGTTTTCTACAAAAGGTGTGTGACAGATTTGCCCTTATGTTTTTGTAACAATATCAGTTCCCACTCTGTTTTCCACACATGGGTAGACTTTTGGCCTCAGGCAGTGAGTTATGATGCACCAATGCACATGATAATCTGTATAAACAGATTGTGCCTCAGCAGTTGTTGGTGAATATTCTTCAATTTACCGTGCTGAAATGAAGAAATAACTGTGTTGTTACTTTGTCTATGCCATGAAGGCATTAAATGTCACAGTATTTATACATTCAAATAAATTAAATTGGTTGCCTTTTTAAAAAGATAGGCATCTCTTATTGGTTCTGTATTGTTCAGATAAACGAACAGCAACGTTAAAGCTAGAAATTCATTATCATGTTTGGATATGGAATATGAATCCATCAGTATTACAACATGATATCTTGATAACTATATGGTATGTGAAGTGTGTATACTTTTATGTTATCAGTGTCCTCTTTAATTTCTCTCTCTCCCTTTGAAAACAATGTCGTGATGTGCATTATTCTTTATTCTGCATTCTCAGCATTTACCTGTCAAGACAGAAATTGATTTTTACAATACTGTAGAAGATGATGAATGAAAATCACAAGAGTTACTAGTACAAATGTCTGCTTTTTGCTCATATGTTTTGTATTTGTGTATTTTATGAACAGGTCTTGGTATTAGCATGCCAGAAGATGTTTGTTCTATTATGCAAGAGATTGTTGCATAGCACCACAAAGGATTTGAATGGCCCTGCAAAGATGGTTAATGGAAACGATCAAACACAAAAGTATGGGCCAGACTCACCTCGTTTTACCAAGACTAACCCTATTTTGTACTATATGCTCCAGAGGAGCAATGCACAACTGGTTAAAGAGGGGGAGGGGCTGGAGGTAGGCTCGGGACAAATGCAGACAAAAGTCAAAAATGAGTCATCAGGTGATACTGAGGCCTTTGAACTTTGAAACAAAATTCACAGAATTACAATGGAACACTTAGTTGTGACTCACCACGGCTAAACGGGTCATTGAAGAAATACTAGTTTTGAGACTGTGAACCAGCATCTGTGCTTGAACTAGAAATTTGCTTCTTTTTATTCTCTCTGCTTCTTATCTACTTTTGTTTCTGTTGAGGCATTTCGCATTTTTCACTTGAATTACATGTCATTTAGTTCACAAAAAGACCATGAAACCAAAGTTCATTTGAATATTTATAAGCACTACTTTCTGGCTGATTTCTTTCCTACGTTCTAAGCGGCAAAGAAAATAAAAGTTTTCTACAAAAGGTGTGTGACAGATTTGCCCTTATGTTTTTGTAACAATATCAGTTCCCACTCTGTTTTCCACACATGGGTAGACTTTTGGCCTCAGGCAGTGAGTTATGATGCACCAATGCACATGATAATCTGTATAAACAGATTGTGCCTCAGCAGTTGTTGGTGAATATTCTTCAATTTACCGTGCTGAAATGAAGAAATAACTGTGTTGTTACTTTGTCTATGCCATGAAGGCATTAAATGTCACAGTATTTATACATTCAAATAAATTAAATTGGTTGCCTTTTTAAAAAGATAGGCATCTCTTATTGGTTCTGTATTGTTCAGATAAACGAACAGCAACGTTAAAGCTAGAAATTCATTATCATGTTTGGATATGGAATATGAATCCATCAGTATTACAACATGATATCTTGATAACTATATGGTATGTGAAGTGTGTATACTTTTATGTTATCAGTGTCCTCTTTAATTTCTCTCTCTCCCTTTGAAAACAATGTCGTGATGTGCATTATTCTTTATTCTGCATTCTCAGCATTTACCTGTCAAGACAGAAATTGATTTTTACAATACTGTAGAAGATGATGAATGAAAATCACAAGAGTTACTAGTACAAATGTCTGCTTTTTGCTCATATGTTTTGTATTTGTGTATTTTATGAACAGGTCTTGGTATTAGCATGCCAGAAGATGTTTGTTCTATTATGCAAGAGATTGTTGCATCGACTTGAGACAAATCAGCCCAATCTCAGCTGTCTGTCATGCTAATGGACACATTGATCTAATAAAGGGAGTGTTTGTGGTATTAAGGCCATTCCCACAAAAATATGTTTGCTCATGTGATGTTTTACAGTCTTACGTTTGACATGTTGTTTTTCATCAATCTGAAAGACTCGTTATAAACTATATTTATGTACATAGCATAATCTTTATGAAAAACAGCTATTTTGTATGAATGAAAAGCATTTTAGTTTTGAAATTTCTTAAAGAGACTTCAAAGTAAATGCCATGTGAATATGTACTCTAGAGGATGATTTTTGTCCTTCTTTTGCATGTGTCTCTTGATTAAGCAGTGATAATCTGTTCTGCAGTATCTTGTGTTATGTCAGATATTTAAGAGTACACTGCTGCCTGTTGCATGCAGATGCATGAGAAGGTTCCTATGTATTACTGAACATGGGGAAATTCAAAGTCTTAAGTATATATATTTTGTCATGGAGCCCAATACATAAAAATGTGATCTGTATGTTTGTCATGAGAAATAGACTGCTGGGCAAAATGTTTAAACTTTTGAAACAAATGTGCATATGAAGATATTTATTTTGTTTTTACTCAATTTTATTTTTTACAAGGAGAAAACCAAACAGGTTAAACAATCATGTTCCGTACTGTACAGTACAAAGATGGATTACACTGACATTTCAAAGACTTCTATTGGTTTTGAAATATTGTTTTGATGCAGGCTAACTGCGATGCATTTGAGTATAATTGTGTATCATTATTTCTAAAAATAAATTTCATTTGGGTGTTTACTTGCACAGATTTCGAATAAAGTTCTGAAATGCACAATCAGAATAAACCTGTCGTTTATGTCCTGCAAAGGTTGTTTTCCCCTATATTCCACTATATTCCTGTTTTATGTCTCCAGTAGTGTATGACATGTGCTTGACATAAAAACACTGATCTTACATGCAAAAGGGAAGTTAGGAGGAATCTGTTAAGAGTATGTTTTTGTTCATGGAAACCTTGTCTTTGGCTGATTAAACTTTGCTGTTGACCTAAATTTTATCTGCTCTGCCCTGAGTCATGACCTTAATTCCTGTCGGTTGTGGTGACATAGATGTGAGAGGAAGTGATAGGACAGAGATGACCTCGTGCATCACTGGGGCCATCATCAAGACAGATCAGTGGCCTGTAAAAAGGTATTCTGGAAGAAAGGGACACTCTGCAACAAAGAACAACCTGCCTCGGGCCCACATGGTTGCTTTTATCAGGAAACGGAGGAGAGAAATGCGATTCCCTCACCTTCTGCTCACTCGCATCTAAATACTGAAGTTTTTAAAAGCTCAAAAATGACATGCAGACACATTTTGGTGACAGACAGCAGAGCACGAGGGGTTTTAATAATCAAAGCTGGGAGAAGCACGCAAGCCTGTTTTTGAATATGAGCTTTCTTTTATGTTTTCCTTCAAAACTAGGTCATATAATGTAGGCCTACACCTCCTTTTATGTGTATGTGTTAAAGTGAGGGGGTGGCTGAAGTGAGAGCTGATGGGATTAACTTAGAGCTAAAGCAGGTTTGAGTTGTTCATGAGTGAATCAAAAATGCTTTTGGAGTTTCAGGGTATGCTAGCAGATCAAATCATCATCTAAAGTGCTTTGAATGTTAAAAAGTGTAATAAACAGCATCATTTTGCTTGTAAAGGAAGGGATGATAAACCTCCGAACAACTGGAAAGTGCTGTCGGGAGGGTCGGTTAAGCAGTGGCACCACTGATTAAGTGGAGGACACTCTTCACATTCCTGCTGAGTTTCTTTTACAGATCCTCTCCCTCGTAATTGGACGAGCTTGCGTGCATTTTTGATGGATCAAAGAAAGTTGCACAGTTGGCATGAATTCGCTGATGTGGAACAATACATAAAAAGTAGGCTCTGCTTGGCTGATGATAGCTAATGCCCCTTATGCTTAAGTGGGAAATTCTAAATCATACCTGTGATTTATGGATCTCTGAACTCCTCACATGAAATATGACTTTTTGGCTCCCTTACAGCCCATGCATGCGCTCCTATCGTTGAAGACTCCACTTAAACAGGCACTGTAACCTTAAGCACAGGACTTCACAGTATGCATGTACGCATCTAGAGGCACCCACATCTTTACTACGAATTTAGCAATGAAATATACAGGTGCATCTCAATAAATTAGAATGTCGTGGAAAAGTTCATTTATTTCAGTAATTCAACTCAAATTGTGAAACTCGTGTATTAAATAAATTCTGTGCACACAGACTGAAGTAGTTTAAGTCTTTGGTTCTTTTAATTGTGATGATTTTGGCTCACATTTCACAAAAACCCACCAATTCACTATCTCAACAAATTAGAATACTTCATAAGACCAATAAAAAAAACATTTTTAGTGAATTGTTGGCCTTCTGGAAAGTATGTTCATTTACTGTACATGTACTCAATACTTGGTTGGGCCTCCTTTTGCATGAATTACTGCATCAGTGCGGTGTGGCATGGAGACAATCAGCCTGTGGCACTGCTGAGGTGTAATGGAAGCCCAGGTTGCTTTGATAGCGGCCTTCAGCTCATCTGCATTGTTGGGTCTGGTGTCTCTCATCTTCCTCTTGACAATACCCCATAGATTCTCTATGGGGTTCAGGTCAGGCGAGTTTGCAGACCAGTTTTCCACGACATTCTAATTTATTGAGATGCACCTGTATATCATGTCCTTGATGACTATCTTTTAATATGTGGCTTATTTTGTCATTCATAACAAGGAAAAGTGTGTGTGTAAGAGATGGAGATCATGCATATTCCAAGTTTGATCAAACAGAAAAGTCATAAAAGAGATTTCATGTGACCCAGTTATGCCTATGAAAATGACATGAATATATATATCAATATAACTCCCATTACATATGCCAGATTACTACGAGGAGAGAGAGTGCAGCGATGAATCTATCCATCTGTTCTAAAGGTATAAAGGTTTTTCTGTTCATTTAATAGACACCACATTGAATAATCCATCTGAACGTCCACAGTGAGTCAACACAGCAGGATCTGATGCTATATGGTATACATTGTTCTTGTGGTGAAAGGGAAATAACTAACCTGTGTTGCAATAGCTTGCTTTAACTAGATGGTCTGTCATGTTCAAAAGGGCAGCAGAGGTTAAAAGAGACCTCCGAGATTGTAAGTGTGCATGTGCGTATGACAAAAAGGGGAACAGTGGGGTTTTGTTTGCCGAGGAGAAGGCCGACTATGTGACACTGTACACATTCCCCTCCTCTGACTTCTACTTTATTTGATCTTCCAAAGATTACCCTTTCCTTCAACTTCTCATAACCTTTAGTCTGGCAGTGAACCCTTCCCAGCATAGATGTTTGTCAGGCTTGAACTGACAATAACCTCTTGCTTGCCTTGACTACAAAAAAAGGAACAGAAATTAAACAAATAAGTCTGGGACCAAGACCGAGGTCAAGTTTTGGAGCTTGACAACTATTCGTTTGTCAGAGGACACAGAGGGGGGTGGAAATGCCGCACAGAGAACACTGGCTTTGATGTCTCAGTCTGCGGTACAGTGTAACTTAGTAATCAAATTGGATGCCATGCATATGAAGCATATGAATGGATGCTAATAGCGTACAATTCATTTAACAGGCCTGAAATAATCTGGATCTATGCATATGTAGGCAAGTTCATTTATATAGAACACTTCATACACAGTGGTAATTCATAGTGCTTTACATTAGCATAATAAGAGAGAACAATGGTTTGAGATGTTTACATTTTTTTTACATGATTAATCATTATTAATTATTTATGAACATAAAAAGTATAAGGAAAATATTTTTTAAAATAATGTTTAAATTAATTTATGTGTATTTTTTTTTATTTAATAAAATATTTAATGAAGATCATGCATAGCCTACTCCAAGTTTGATCAAATAGAAAAGAGATTTCATGTGACCCAGTTATGCCTATGAAAACGACATGAATATTAAAAAATATAACTAATGCCAGATTACAACAAGGAGAGAGAGTGCAGGGATGAATCTGTCTATCTATCTATCTATCTATCTATCTATCTATCCATCTATCGGTCTGATCTAAAGGTCTAAAGGTTTTTCTGTTCATTTCTATGTTCTGTCCCTTATTTATGTATTCTGTATGCATCACTTATAGAGTGCACCATTTATTTTATTGCTTTTTTTAAGGTCGAAATACTATGCAAACATTGAAATGAATTGGAGACTCATCTCTCTGACAGAAAATGTCTTGTCTTTTACAACAAAGGCCTTTCTGACTCGTCCCACAGATATTTGCTTATAAGAGGATGAAATCAGACATACTTGGACCACCCTTTAATCAAAGTACAGGCTGTTGTTTGGTAAAAGACTCAGGACTCTGAGGGCGGAGCAAGGTCACAGCTGACTGATTCTGCTTAATGTCAAGCAGGACACTGTGGGAAGACTTTTCCAGTTCCATGCACACACACACAGGAGAGCAACAATGTCTGTATTCATCACAGCATGTCAGTTCTCTTCTTCACACTACTGTCTCTTAACTGTGCCAAGACATAGCTGCTACCACCCCCATCCGTACTTTCCTCTAGATACGCACTTAAGAATTACAGATGTTTTTCCAGGACATTACATTTGACAAATCATCACTGAGGTTTAAAATTCCCAGTCTTACTCTAAAGGTAAATTATTCCACAATTGGCCTGGAAGATACTTTAAGGAATCAGCGAATAGACATAGAATGTTGCGCAGACATCTTCCCATTGGTCATTAAACTTAACTTATTTAGTAAATTATGTTAAAGGCACAAGACCTGTGATGGTCATTGCAGAAATGTGTGCCATGAAAATGGACGCGTTGCGCCCTCTAGTGGTCAGTAATGATATACGCAGGAACAGTTTGTCGTAAGGACTTTACCCCTGAAGTTGGACACAAATAAAAATGTAGCCTGTCTTAGCCTACTCCGTACAGTACACACCAATACGTTAGATTTTTAGGTCATTTATTTCCTCAACAGCACAAAACTCGAAGGCGTTCACAAAACTACAGCTACATTCCGCTCGGTTTGCATTCATGAAGTACGTTACCACTTTTCTCCGGAATCTGGCTGTTCAGCGTAAAGTACAAACCCTTAGAATGTCTTCTGCTGTTCATGAAAACGTGAAGGTAAGCGGTCACAACAATCTTTGACACCATTAAGTTCACTGATAGCGACGCTATCAACGACGACGACATATTATTTTTCCATTTACGTTAATCGCATCGTTTACACTTGTGATCAAAATGTACTTTAGCTGTTGAGGGGTCTGATAAGAGTTGTTGATGTATTATGTATAGTTGTGCACCATAACAGAAATTTCAGATTGTTTTGATTTCATGTGAACGTTTTTACATGGCAGTCACATGATCAGAAAAGTTTGATGCCCTTTATCCTTCTGAAGGTTTCTAATGTTCCTCGTTACATATTTGTTGCATGTGATATTTGTTTATTTATTTTCACAAATTCAAGATTTCTCTGTGCAATATGAATCATATTCGTAATGAAGAATTTCAATTAATATTTGTTTAAACTAGATTTCAAAGTATTAATATTAAATGGTGGCTGTTTAAAAGAAATATGAATGTAATTCCCATATACAGTATCGAAATTTTGAAATTTCTTCTATGTAACGTTACTACTGAAATAACCTCTATGTACTACTGTAAACCACCATTTTTATTTATGTCAGTTATAATACTAATACTACTAATAATAAAATTAAGCAGTAAGGAAAATCAAAGGAGGTCAAGCAACCTCCATTGGACCACTTGTGATGGATTGACCCTGACTTTTTTTGTTTATTTAGGTTATTACATTCTTGATGACCAATTGAGCAGTATTGGACTCTGTAGTTTTCCCCTCGGATTAGAGGAATAAAACATATTTGCATATTTATAAATATTATTCATTATTTCATATATTATTCATAAACATTAGCATGTATTTAAATGTTTCAGCTACCAAAAACGTAATCCCTTAGTGTACACTGCAAGCATGTAATGTCCCGTCATTGGATTGTTCTACTTTGGTCGCATTTACTTATAAGCTTTCTATATAAATGAGCTTTAGCATTTATTTTAGGCCACCAAAACATGCAAAGCTCACTCTCTATTACTTGCAGAATTATTATGGCTCACGGCTGGAGACTTCGGATGACTTGCAGACCAATGCTGCATGTGTCATGCCCTCCAGACCTCTGCCCAAGAGTGCGTGTGAAGCCCTGAAACAAGTCCACCCAGATGTTTGCAAGAGGTACTGTAAAACTTTATTGAGATTATGATTTATAATTTCAGATTTGTCTGATTTGTGTAAGTAGTGAATGAAATGATATAATCTGCAGGTATTTCGGCTGTGGTCTGGTGATTCCAGAGAAGCTGGAAGGATGTACGGTTCTTGATCTGGGCAGTGGGTCGGGCAGAGACTGCTACGTCCTCAGCAAACTGGTGGGGGAGAGAGGTCGAGTCATTGGACTGGATATGACGGACGAGATGGTACAAAGATTGATTTGAACATATTTTGTGAAAGTTTAGCAACAAAAGATCTGAAAAATGTTAAATGATCTTAAATAACCAAGTAAATAAGTATTAACCACTGTATAAGTAGAATAATTGAAAAGTGTACAAAAAATATGAAAGAAAGTGCAACCTTTATCCTTTGTGTTTGCTCCAAAATTAGATAGTTGCCTCGCAAAAATATGTCCAGTACCATCAGGAGATGTTTGGATACTCAAAACCAAACACTGTGTTTGTGAAAGGATACATGGAGAAGCTCAGTGATGCAGGGATACAGAACAACTCTTTGGATGTAGTTGTGTATGCACATTCTTAGGCCATTTATGATGTTTTCCATAAAATATAACCTTTAATCTGCCTGAGCAAAAGTAGAAAGTAAAAAGGCCAATTATTTTTCTAGGTCAAATTGTGTGATATGTCTGTGCCCAGATAAGAGGACTGTGATAAGTGAAGCTTACAAAGTTCTGAAGGTGAGATATTTCCATCACATACCTACTGATTATTTCCCCTCATTATTGTATTTATGCAAGAAAAACCTTTACTAAGTTGTGCACTTTGCAAACACTGTTTCATATGTGAATGATCTCATAGGAGGGCGGAGAGTTGTACTATAGTGACATGTATGCAAGCAAAGTAGTTCCAGACTCTTTCAAGGAAGATCCAGTTCTGTGGGGTAAACTTGATTTCTTTTTCTTTTCTGACGTTTTTTCATTTAATACATTTTAGTACTTTTGACCACGCCTCATTCCTTTATAAGGGCTGATTAAGGAAAGTTAATGAGGAGTTACGACTTAAAGGGTTAGTTCACCCAAAAATGAAAATTCTGTCATTAATTACTCACCCTCGTGTTGTTCCAAACCCGTAAGACCTTCGTTCATCTTCGGAACAAAATGTAAGATATTTTTGATGAAATCTGAGGGCTCTCTGACCCTCCCATAGACAGCAAGGTAACTACCACGTTCAAGGTCCAGAAAAGTACCAAGATGATCGACAAAGTAGTCCGTGTGACATCAGTGGTTCAACTGTAAAGTTACGAAGCTACGAGAATACTTTTTTGCGCAAAGAAAACCAAAATAACGACTTTATTCTATATGTTCGTCTCTACTGCGTCACTACTACGACAGTATCATGACGCGAGCGTGTGGCGGCGCTGGCGCTGACCCAGATCCGGCGTAATGACGTCATCACGCCGGATCTGAGTAAGCGCCGCCACACGCTCGCGTTCCTTTTCAATAGTTCCTTTGCAACTAGCTGAAATAAAATATATATTTTAAATATTTTATTTCAGTTAACATTTATTTCAAATATTTTTATGGTTTTAGCTTTAAAGTTCAGAGTTCAAAGCCTTTATTGTCATATGCACATTTTCCTGTACAATTAAATTCTTACTTTGCTTTCCACTCTGATGTAATAGAAAAATAATAAAGTATTAATAGATAAATAAGATGGAACATATAATTACAAATGTACAAACAGTGCAATGTATAGTAGTGAAGTATAGAACAGTGCAATGTATAAATACTGTGCAAGCTGCAGTTGGATATGGTATGGTGAGGATTCCATACTGAAATACTGTAATTCAAATTGATTTAGTTTGTTATAATAACCCTGGTTCACACACACACACAAAAGCAATTGTTTCCAAACAAAAATGTTGTCATTGAAATTTAATCGCACCCCTCAATAACATAAATTGTGTCTCATCCATGCAATAGTGAATTTGAATGGTGGCTTTAAATAGTGCTTGTTCTTATCAGGTGAGGGAATGGCTGGCGCCCTCTACTGGCGGGATCTCATCACTCTGATGAATGACATAGGCTTCAGCACTCCCCACCTGGTTGCAGGCAGTCACATTGTGGTTCACAACCCAGAAATTCAAAGAAAGACTGGTAACTTATTTGTTAGTTTTTTGTTGTTTAAAAAAAAAATCTTGATGTTACCACTTACATTTATATATGGTAACAGCATTATAGCTGAACCACGTTTGTTTTCTTGTGCGTTTGTGCTTTTCTGTCATTTGGAGGCGAGCAGATGCATTAAAGTTTAACATTCTGTATGAAATAAGGCAGTGCCGATATTGATATTGGTACACAATCTCTCATTACTCTGTTAAATTAATCTCTCTGCAGCACAAAGGATTTGTGCAGTTTTCTAGATGGCTGCTTGTTTCAGTTCATTTAGTACCAAGCTTATTTGGTTAATTCCACACATGGTGCTAGTTAAATATAGTTGTTCACCATTTTTCTTTTATTCTTTTAATGGCCTTACTGTTGGATATAAAAAAGTCATCACTGTTGTGGTGTCATTTCCTTGGTAAATTCTTAAGATGACATACTGTTTGAGACATGATATGTAGAACAAAATATATGCAAGAGAATATTTTTATTGTGCATCATTTCAAGCTGTAATTTTGTCAAAAAAGTATATATATATATATATATATATATATATATATGTATTACATAATATATTATATATTACAACATTTTGCTATTTAAATACATGTTTAAGCAAATGTTTTATATTTTAATAGATTTTTTCCTGTGATGGCAATGCTGTAATTTCTAAAACAATAATTTCTTATTATTATCAATGTTGAAAACATTGTACAATGTTGTATTACTTACTGTTTTGTGAAAACTGTAATACATTTTTTTTTCAGGATTCTTTTGATGAATACAAAATTCAAAAGAATAGCATTTATTTGAAATAGAAATCTTTTATAAAATAAATGTCTTTACTGTCACTTTTGATCAGTTTAATGGATCCTTCCTGAATAAAAGTATCAATTGCTTAAAAAAATCCCCAAACTTTTGAACAATGATGCATGTGTATTTATATGAAATATTATCTACATGCAAGTTCTCAAAGGATAAAGGTTAGCAAATCTAACTTTTTACACAATTTTAAAAATGTACAGTCTTTCTATGGAAAACAGACTGAAATATTGCTGACTCATTGGCATTGACAGTTTCCAATCAAAAACAAGTTAGAATAAGAATGTCCACTCCTCCTTAAACCACCTGCTTTCATTAACAGTAGCAAATGCCCTCATCAAGCAATTCCATGGGGTCTTTCCTGGGCATTACATTGACCAAGTATTAGGGCCACTGTCCTGCAGAGTTTAGCGTCAACCCTAATTAAACACCTGATCCAGCGAATCAAGCTATTTAGAAGTGCTAGAAACTTCCAGGCAGGTGTGTTGGAGCTGAACTCTGCAGGACAATGGCCCTCCAGGAGCTGAGTTTGACACCTCTGGTCTAGATCCATAATTGGATGCTTTCCAAATCATCCACCTCATATGAGAGCATTCTTCTAACCCAACATGTCTGAGGCGATACTGGAAGCTACGGGAGCTCAGAATGGAAGTGAAGAGGGAAAATAGAACAGTGCTCTTGACCTGCCCTCAGCCCCGCTCCCACAGAGCCTGACCTGCAGGAGAGGCTGAGGGTTATCTTACCCATGCTGCTTGACTAGTCAACCGAGATCAAAAGCGCTCCCCTCCCCTCCCGTCCCAGCCAGGAGCTGATTGAAGCGATTCATGACCAGGTCGTGACCCCTGCATGCCAGGCACGGCTGAGGACAGACAAGCAGCTTTCCTAAGCAGGTTTTGCAGACTCAAACTGAAGCACCCACATCTTTATCAGAGCATTTCACCTTTCCTGGCTATAAATCATGCAGTTTCCTTTTTCATTCACCTGTTTTTCTATTGTGAGGTCTATTGTGTGGCAAATGAAATCTCAGTCTTGAAGTCAACATGAAACTGTATTTGCAAACCATTTAACTTGAGGAGTCTGATGTTTGAAACAAGATGCACTTCTCAGTATGTCCACAATAAATTAACTAACATTAACAAAGAGCAATACATTTGTTACAGTATATATTAATCTTTGCTAACAGTAACAAAGAGTGAAAAATTTAAGGGGGTCTGAATACTTTCCGTACCCACTGTATATATATGTATATGTGTGTGTGTGTGTGTGTATGAATGTACATTAACTAAGATTAATAAGTGCTTTAGAATTTTTCATTATAGTTCATGTAATGAAATGAAACATGTATAGGGTTACCCCAAAAAATGACATAAATGTAGAAGGGATTTTAAATGAAAATTTTTGAATTTTGTGCTGTCTTTAAATCCAGCCA
The DNA here is from genome assembly GCF_001515625.1 of Sinocyclocheilus rhinocerous. Classification (NCBI taxonomy): domain Eukaryota; kingdom Metazoa; phylum Chordata; class Actinopteri; order Cypriniformes; family Cyprinidae; genus Sinocyclocheilus; species Sinocyclocheilus rhinocerous. Next base: position 1,472,206 of record NW_015625590.1, on the reverse strand, counting down.
AAAAAAAAAATTTGGGAATTTAAATGATGGCATTTTGCAGTTTGTAAAGGCAATTATTATTATTTTATTTTTTTTGAGAATTTTTTTTTAATGTTTTATTAAAATTATAAAAATTATATATATATCTTAAAAAATTCTACCTACTTCAACTTAACTTAAGTTCAGTTGCTGCCTTACATTTTTAAGTATAATTAAATTGTACAGGACATTTCAACTTTTTTTTTAAATTTTGTCTAGCTTATTTAGAACTTAAAAATGAAGTTGAAATTGGTTAAATTATTTTGATTGGTTAAAGAAAAGGAAAAACCTTACTCAAGTTTGTGATGACGATGTTATAAACCCACTGTCTGCCTTGAAAAGTCTGTGCAACTATCATTACAAAGGTTTCACACTAATAAATGCTTTGATGCTTTGATTTAGCTTTGATCTTTTCGGATCCTTTGATAAGCAAATATTTTTGTTCTGCCTTTTGTGACATTGTTCACTTCACACAGGCGTCTTTTTTTTTTTCCTCAAACGTCCTTTCGTATGTTTGAGTATACGTATTGATTATGGTTATACTTCCAAGCATGGGGCAGCTTAGTCCTTGTTCAATGTCGCTTTCTGTTTTAATTAAAAGGTTATTAATACGGTATCAGGCGAGGAGATTAGCCCCACGGTTATTGAGGGAGAGCTTTGTGGAATCACAATGTCCATTCTCTTGGGCCCTGTCAAATTGATCAGGTTCAAGGGCAACAATAGGCACTAGAATATCAGTTAACAGATCCATGGAAGCTTTTGTCTTGGCCGGCGAGAGATCTAAATTGCCCTGTGTTGTTAAGCTAAAAGCTTATTCAGAGGAATGCTAAAGCCCTCGCCTTTGATCTCTCAAGCAAAAAGCAGATAAAGGAGAAACGGAGGAGAAATAACAATAGTGTTAGGTTTGCATGATTTCATTATTCCCATTTGATCGCTTGCAATTTGGTCACTGGCTTGATAGTACATCTGAATTTGTAGCTCTACATATTCCATTTCATATCAATGCAAGTGTCGGTTAATAAGGGAAATCCCAAGTTTGTAAGATAAGCTGGAGAGTGGAAAAACAGGGGTTTTCATGTTCCCTTTGTGATTTGTTTTTGATGGTCAAGGACCCTGCAGACAGAATGTCTTGGTTAAACATGACTGCTTCCAGATACAACCATTACAGTGCTTAAATCACCAAATAACCTTTTATTGTTCCACTGTCTAGATGTTCCGTTATTACAAGATAATTTAATAACCGATTTACGCAGGCTCTAGATACTATAGTACTTATGTTGTCGTTTATTTTTTCCTCTGTTAGTAAAGATAAAGAAGTGGATGACAACCTGGGAATGATAAACCCATTTTTTAAGGCAGGATATTAGTAGATTTTTGTCATAAAAGGAGGTTCAAGGAAGACCTGACCTCTGTCATACTGCTCATTATCACAGGGGTCACACCCGAGGTGAGGGAGCTTTATCGCAAAACTGCACCTCCCAATTAACCCACAATTCATTCTCTTGCACAGACAGGCTGTTTACTGTCAAAAAAACATCCAATCACATTCACCGCCTTCACAATATGGTCTGCCAGCCAATGAGATGTTATTGTTATTGATGCTCATAAATGTGTTGTGCCCTAACTACCTTTGTTTAGTTTTATAGTCTTTGAACGGTAGTATAATGTGACCAATTGAAGAACAAGACAGTTTTATTATAGACTCTCAATAGGTAGTAATGCTTGTCAAATGTCAGACGACTATCTGAGCTCACTGATGTCAGAGCTCACTGCAGTCTAACATTTTATTTTTAAATTTATATGCATTTTTTTCTATTGACTATTTATAGATTTTTGACATAGGCTCGCACAGACAATGTTGTTTCTTTTTTTAAAGTCTGCTGAAATTAGTTCTGTTACTGACATTAGAAATAAGGGTTATTGAGAAGTGTTTTTATCTTGTCAAATGTCAAATCTCATCACACACAAGTGAATCATTTTCCATAGATTTAATTTGAAATTAGGACAACTAAAAGACAGAAGGGGGACATCTTTGTCATCTGAATTTTGCATACATTTTACCTATGCTTTTGATTTATTTCACAGTGAGCAGGTTGCAAATATTATGATGTGAACTGCACCTGATGAAATATTACCCCACTGCCATAGAGCGTATGCAAATGGAAAGACCATCAGAAAAACGGACACAAAAAGCCAAGGCCAGCTGATTGCAAATTGGTGTACCGTAGGACAGAATGGATCTCGTGAGTCAGTGTGGTGTTAATGTTACTGTACCAAAAGCTTTTAAAAATTCTGTACTTCATGATATTGACTTTCCATGCGCACCTGGTGGGTGGGGACCAAATTCATCATCCTCTAGAGTTACATGCAAGCATTACTGTGTCAGTTTGAGGGTAGAGCACTCAAAGATTTATATTTCAGCACTTCTTTATATAAACATCTCAAGACTGAGGATACACAGGCTAAGAAAATGACAAATCCCTGTGGATTCTGCCAAGTTTTTACTCTTTGAAGTCTGAGACTGTGGAAGTCTGGTGTGTTTCGTTTACAGAAATGGTCAAGAAATAGTATATGAGAATGGAGTATGCTGTAGAAGAACTGTTCTGTTCACTTACACTAATGTTATTGTAATCGCTTTCAAATGAGACGTCTTGCTTTGTTTGCCTTTATTTTTATTTTTTACTTTTATTGATCACACACAAAACCATTACGCAGTACAACGTTCAGGGAAACGCTTAATACAATTTTCTGTACCAAAAATAATTAACATAATAATTGACATAGATTATAAATTAAAATCTGAAAATTTAGTCAGAAATTGAATTATATAAATTAACATAAATAAGAAATAGTTTCATTTTTAGGCATTTTCAGTTACTAAGTAGTCTAGTGTTTGCTTTAAAGAAAGGTAGCAGATAAAAGATCAGATTCTTTCCTACGGGACCTTCTGTAAAGCTTGTCTGAGCAAGCAACAATAACCAAGGGGGGCGGAGTTTAACGAAGGGTCACTTGGTGCACAGCTGAACAAATCCAGCTGCTAGTAAGGTGTTTATTTACTGTTTACTAGTCTATTAGCTCTTTGGCTTCTTATTCATTTAAATAATATTTGAAAAAATCTTTTAAAACGTGTCAGACATAAGGTTAGGTGGTTCTGTGTCATATTGAAGAGCACTTTTTTCATTAAGGCCTCATGGGTGGAGCAAACACTTACTCCACTTGTCATGTGTGTTGGCTTGAGTCCAAATTGACGCATAATAGACCCTATTCTAGGCCTTCAGCACTGTGGTCTAGATCCCCAGGGTCTGATTAGTCTCAAGAATAATTCTCGAAAAGGGCACAGTGAAGACAAGGTTGATTCTAATTTAGGTTCTTAGCAGCACAGGAGTGAGTGTGTGGTCTGGAACTGACATGAGCAGTTGATAGTGCTCTAAAGCCCACTTAAGTTCTGCATATCTCAAGCTTTGACTCTAAGTGAAAGTGTTAGTTCAAGCGGCCTTGCTAGAAATAGTATTTTCGTGAGAGACTGGCTCAGAAGGATATTTGTGTCTTGTGATTGCCTTAAGACAGTGTGAGGAAGGCAAAGGCCAGAGGAAACATACCCTGATCATATGAGCATGAAGTTTGTGTTTATGGTGAAACACTGATGTTCTGTTCACTGAGCGGCCATGAAACCAGATGGAAAAGTCTGCCCGAGTTCACAACCTACCTCGAGGCACGGTAACTTATTTTAACTGCTACAGCTGGACATGGAAAATGATCCTTGTCTCGTTTGACATCCAAAACCTACACTTGAATAAAAGTGAATGGAATCAAGCCATGTGATATAAAAGATGCTAGAATTTTTTTTTTTTTTTTTTTACAAAAGTAAAGAAATGTGTGTTTCTGAGTTTATTGAGAGCAAAATTGCTTCTCATGGGCAAAAATGGCTGGACAAAATGACAAATTTTATTACTACAATGCCATCTTGGGGTCATTTGGTTATGTGGGGTTAAAAGGGGAGAAAATAAAATTACAATTTTGCCCAGAAACACAATTTGCCATTTTAAATGGGTAAGAAACACTACTGTTGTAATTCAAATCCTGCTTCTTCTTCTTCTTCTTCTTTTTAAATAAATGTGAGTTGATGTATAATACTGTTTAAAAGTTTAGGGTAGTAAGATTTTTTTTTTTTTTTAAGAAATGTATATTTTTTTGTATGTGACAGTAAAGTGACAGTAAAGACATTTAGAATGATACAAAAGATTTATTTCTATTCATCAAAGAATCTTGAAAAAAAATGTATTACGGTTTACACAAAAATATTAAGCTGTATAACCGTTTTCAACATTAATAATTAGAAGAAATATTTATTGAGCAGAAAATCAGCATATTGGAATGATTTCTGAAAGATGATCCTTGTCTCGTTTGACATCCAAAACCTACACTTGAATAAAAGTGAATGGAATCAAGCCATGTGATATAAAAGATGCTAGAATTTTTTTTTTTTTTTTTTTACAAAAGTAAAGAAATGTGTGTTTCTGAGTTTATTGAGAGCAAAATTGCTTCTCATGGGCAAAAATGGCTGGACAAAATGACAAATTTTATTACTACAATGCCATCTTGGGGTCATTTGGTTATGTGGGGTTAAAAGGGGAGAAAATAAAATTACAATTTTGCCCAGAAACACAATTTGCCATTTTAAATGGGTAAGAAACACTACTGTTGTAATTCAAATCCTGCTTCTTCTTCTTCTTCTTCTTTTTAAATAAATGTGAGTTGATGTATAATACTGTTTAAAAGTTTAGGGTAGTAAGATTTTTTTTTTTTTTTAAGAAATGTATATTTTTTTGTATGTGACAGTAAAGTGACAGTAAAGACATTTAGAATGATACAAAAGATTTATTTCTATTCATCAAAGAATCTTGAAAAAAAATGTATTACGGTTTACACAAAAATATTAAGCTGTATAACCGTTTTCAACATTAATAATTAGAAGAAATATTTATTGAGCAGAAAATCAGCATATTGGAATGATTTCTGAAAGATCATGTGACACTGAAGACTGGAGTAATGGCTGCTTTACCATCACAGAAAGAAACTATATTTAAAAAAAATATCGAAATAGAAAAGTTATTTTCAATTGTAATAATATTTCAAAATATTACTGCCTTTTCTTTCTTTTTGGTTTTTTGTATTTTTGAAACTTTAAAAAATGTTACAAAATCTTAGATCTCAAACTTTTGAACAGAAGTGTATATACCACTATAGGCAATACCACAATGAAACAGTGACATTAAATTATTATTATTATTAACAAGCATATATGTCATTTAGGCACCTCCCACTTGTCTCCCTCTACTTTTAGTTAGATCCTCTCCAACCCTGACTATTACAAGTTTTTGCTTTTAACTCATTTTAAAAAGTGTAAAAGAGATAATAGGGCTCTAATTTGGTTAAACGCGCATCCATGCACACGTGTTAGTATTAAGCTTGAGGTCACAGAGGAGTGACTGACTTGGGCTTGTCTGACTGGGCCTCTTGAAGCATGGCCTTTGCATTCCAGCGCCCAGACAAGGGCCAGCAGTTCCTATGAGAGAGCGAGAGGGAGGAAGTTTCTGCAGGGAAGGGATTATGCGCAGTTTCCTCCCCCTCCCACTCGCTCTCTCCTGCTGCTCCATAAACTGTCAGAAAACCACTAGAAACGTAAACCTACTCCTCAGGTACACGACCCTGCAGACTTGATTATGCTCTCCTCGCATTTGCTGTATCGTTTTCGGCTCTTCACTTTCTAGCCTTTTTTTTGTGGGTCATGTGGTGAAGGATGGGCCAATCTCATTGGAGAACGAAGCAGGGAAACGTTACAGCTGCACAATGCTGAAGCCGGTTTTCTGCCTGACAGGCACTTAAAGCGATTCCACTCATGGATGAGGTAGGGGGTGCCGGGTGAGGAGGGGGTAATAGATCGTTCGCAGTAAGGGGGAAGGTCGTTTCACTTCTTTAGCTCCAAGTTTCTGCGTGGTCTAGACAGCAGTTATTTCAAAACCTTAAATGGAATAGACTGTGATAAAGGAGGATGCTTTACTTTCTTTATGATACTCAGAGGCTAAAAGCATGGTAAGTGCATTCTGCCTTTTTTGTCTACACAGTTTTGACATTTAGAGAGTAAAGTGTATTTGTGCCATTATGTGCATGTGCGCACATGTGAATGGACACGGACTTCCAAATATTTCCAATTTTCCCTTAATAATGGGGATTTTTTCCACCCTCTGTGCTCTTGTATTGCCTTTTCAAACAAGCTCTGTGTGCCTTATCGGCTGAAACTGAGAACTGAGGCAAAAAGCCTAGCTTTGTGCTTGAATTCCAGACAAGTTCATGGCCTGGTCTGGATTTTCAGTCTTTTACTTGGAAACAAGTGAAAACAAGAGGTTCCGTATTGTCATTTTTCTTTCTTTGTTTTTTGTATATTTGGATTCTATCAGTTTCTATCATTCTATCAGATTTTATCATTCTTTCAGAGTTTTCAAAATTATATATATATATGAATATTGTGTATTATTATTATTAAATAATAGCTCAGTATATATTTCTTTAGTAGATTTCTTATGCTAAATAATATCTGGTTTTTATAAACGTGTTCGGTAAAGTATGCTTTTAGCTGGTGTCTAGTCCAGTTTCTCTTTGGCGAGAGCAAACACTAACCAGCAGGCTCCGTCACTTTCAAGGACTTTCTGGGAATAGCTTTCAATATTTACCTGTGTGTGCTGTTCATCGCTTCATGAGCCCTGTATGCTGTTTATTTGTGTAGTCTGCTTAGTCATCCATTTTAAAGTGTGAATAAGGAAAAAAACTACTAAAAGGTAAAATCATTTATATTTGTTTTGCTGTCAATAATTCTTCAGTGCATCCAGTGCTTCTGTCGAACACATTTTGAGGTTTCTAACCATTAAACAGATACCAATAATACAGTACAGTAGAAGTTAAATTACGCTGATGATGATTGACATTCCTGTGGGTGCGGAAAAGCTGTTTTCCTATTCAGGCTTTTGGTGAGTTCACTGAACAACCCTGCTGGGAATGCTATTTGAAGACCTACATTCATCGAGTCGGCAAGATGGCCCAATTAGCCAAGTTAAGGTTCTTGGTCTGAGGTGCCATGCATGGGAGTAGCAGGTCAAGTGTAGATCAAAAAAAAAAATGTAATTGGGGTTCACAGAGGATTATTACAGATTAGATCCATCTTGTTCAAAGTCCTCTGGTGAATGTGGAATTTCTTGAATCATACTCACCCATTATGCTGCTGAATGTATTTGTAGGTATTCCAACAGCCTTCTGGGAGCCATTTAACGAGGAAAAAATTAATCGCACAAATGTTTGAGAAATACGTGTGATTTGTTATAGTTTATAGCTAATTTCTGTAGGCATTTCAGTAAGTTACTCAGACTGTTACTTTGAATAGGCAAAGAGAAGAGCTGTATTTGGCAGGTGAGAGAGCAATGTTTGAGGGCATTGTTTGTAGTGACTTTTACGTCCATCACCAAAATGTCTCTTTCGATCTCACAAAAAGAAAGCCTTCGCAATCGACTAATATCACATGCAAAACATGGAAGTATCTTCAGCTGCAGTCTTTTTTTATTTATATTAGAATTATGCTGTTCAAATTTATATTCTATTATAAAAGTGTAATTTAGATTAGATTATTACAGTATCAATATATTTGAGCTCATAACCCCACCCTTATCACTAACCACTGCATAACAAATTACATTTAGCTGCCTGTTTTATAATATATACAATATTTTAATACATAGAATGATTTAAAAAGCATTTTTTAAATAAGTGAATATAAGACAATAAGTCCATTTTATGCACTACATTCTAAGTCTTCTAAAACCATATTATAGTTTTGTGTGAAGAAAAGAGCAACATTTAAATTGTTCTACACTTCTCTCTGAATTGGCTTTCAAATCTCATTCAAAAGAATACATTCAAACTTGGTGTGTTGCTGTTGGTTGAAAGGCAATTGGCCTTTTACAACACTGACATCAAACCTGGATCAAGGAGGTGGCATATTTTGACATTTTGGCTTGTGATTGAGATTTGGGAGCTGCAGCAGATATCTGAATATTATGCATATAAGTTGTAAGGACCACATTTATATTGCTTTTGGATTTTTGTATTGTATTGTATTTATTTATTTTTTAACTGACAGTGAAAATCAGTGTCAGACATAATATCTTTTGTTGTCGCTGAGATTCCTGTTACATTCATTTATTTTAAAGTAAATGCATGGATAATATATAATGTATGTTTTTTATTGTAATTGTGAATTATCGATCGGTTATTTGCTTTGTAGATTAATTTGTAATATAAGGAAATCCTGATACCTGCTGGGAAAAAGAAGCTTTCCTTGGAAAATTTTAAATCAGTAATTAATAAAATAAAATAAAATAATTATTACATGCCATAGAAAAGATGGTTTCAACATTTATTCGAAATTGCTGCTTAAATGTTTAAACATCAAAATCAATTCCTGGCATGTTCATTTATTTTTTGTACATCTTACTGGCTGATATCCCAGTCAAAGTGAAACAGGACTTTTTACTTGGAATTGTCCGAACATGCTTCTGCTTATGTATTGTCTCCTTTACAAGTAAGCTGTACAAACACCTGAATACAAAGGAAGCATAAAATTTCCAAAAAACAAATTTTCCAAAGTCACAGGACACTTGTTTGGGGAAATGACAAGACAAAAGAATCAGTATGTGTGTAGAATGGCTCACTGATATCCACAGGAAATGTCTTCTGCTGTGTTGCAGAGACAGCGAGAGAGTTTTACTCGGGTTCAGCAAACAGCAAGTAATGTCAGACTTGTCATCATTAGAGTCTGCGTTTTTACGGTGAAGAAAAACAAAACAGTTCTGTTTTAGTTTTTTTAAAAATAAACGGTTTAATGTGATTTGATATGTGATATTCTGCCTGCCAAAACAACCATTTATTTCTGCAGTACTGCAGTAAAATAAGAAATTCTTCTAAATATATGACATCTGCAGAACCTTGGATGTTTTCATGACATGTCAGAGCTCTTTTTTCTATATATATTCTGTTGACATCTTGAGGAAAACTACAAAGAATGTATATTATAAAACAGCATGGAAGTATATTAAGTGACAAAAAATTAAAGCAAATAAAAGGAGTAAATCAATGTGTGCCATTCCATTTAATGTATATAAAAGTAATACATAATCTGGTCTACTTCATCTATTTGATAGCCAAGAATTTGGCTTATTTGAACTAAATTTTAGATCCTGGACCTAAAATTAAGACTTGAATTATTGAAATTGTTGAATCTTAGCTTTCGAACTTTTCGTGTCTATTCCCAGAAACAGTTTATATTATCAGTGTTGGTCATTTTATAATATTTGAGATAGTTCATGTGATATTATTATGCACCCACACAGCCTCTTTTGTATTTTGAAGTGGCGCCCAAGGGTTAAAAGTCTCAGATTTTAAATAGGAGGTATACGTCATGCCAACTATAGTACTCTCCCAAGCTACATACTTCCAGAAGTACTCTGAGAAAAACATTGGTAGTGAGAACAGCTAGGGTTTCAGTGAAATAAGCCTCCTCCAGGCAGGGGCTCATACTCCACTGTAATCCTTGAATAGATCTTCCAAATGACAAAGCCCTGATGTCATGCTCTCCTTCTGTGTGTGTCAAGCTGGCAGACATACCCTCGATTCACAGCACGATCTGTCCACAAGTCCAAAAACACTGAAGAGTGAGGACATCCATGTTCACAAAGAGACGACTTAATCACGAGAAGAGTGCTGTATGAATAACAGATGTACAGAACCACAAAGCAGGATTGAGCAGAAGAAGAGCCCTTCATTCAGATGCACGTTAGAGATGATTACACAAGTTAATAAGAGGACTGTTTTCCTATTCAGGCTTTTGGTGAGTTCACTGAACAACCCTGCTGGGAATGCTATTTGAAGACCTACATTCATCGAGTCGGCAAGATGGCCCAATTAGCCAAGTTAAGGTTCTTGGTCTGAGGTGCCATGCATGGGAGTAGCAGGTCAAGTGTAGATCAAAAAAAAAAATGTAATTGGGGTTCACAGAGGATTATTACAGATTAGATCCATCTTGTTCAAAGTCCTCTGGTGAATGTGGAATTTCTTGAATCATACTCACCCATTATGCTGCTGAATGTATTTGTAGGTATTCCAACAGCCTTCTGGGAGCCATTTAACGAGGAAAAAATTAATCGCACAAATGTTTGAGAAATACGTGTGATTTGTTATAGTTTATAGCTAATTTCTGTAGGCATTTCAGTAAGTTACTCAGACTGTTACTTTGAATAGGCAAAGAGAAGAGCTGTATTTGGCAGGTGAGAGAGCAATGTTTGAGGGCATTGTTTGTAGTGACTTTTACGTCCATCACCAAAATGTCTCTTTCGATCTCACAAAAAGAAAGCCTTCGCAATCGACTAATATCACATGCAAAACATGGAAGTATCTTCAGCTGCAGTCTTTTTTTATTTATATTAGAATTATGCTGTTCAAATTTATATTCTATTATAAAAGTGTAATTTAGATTAGATTATTACAGTATCAATATATTTGAGCTCATAACCCCACCCTTATCACTAACCACTGCATAACAAATTACATTTAGCTGCCTGTTTTATAATATATACAATATTTTAATACATAGAATGATTTAAAAAGCATTTTTTAAATAAGTGAATATAAGACAATAAGTCCATTTTATGCACTACATTCTAAGTCTTCTAAAACCATATTATAGTTTTGTGTGAAGAAAAGAGCAACATTTAAATTGTTCTACACTTCTCTCTGAATTGGCTTTCAAATCTCATTCAAAAGAATACATTCAAACTTGGTGTGTTGCTGTTGGTTGAAAGGCAATTGGCCTTTTACAACACTGACATCAAACCTGGATCAAGGAGGTGGCATATTTTGACATTTTGGCTTGTGATTGAGATTTGGGAGCTGCAGCAGATATCTGAATATTATGCATATAAGTTGTAAGGACCACATTTATATTGCTTTTGGATTTTTGTATTGTATTGTATTTATTTATTTTTTAACTGACAGTGAAAATCAGTGTCAGACATAATATCTTTTGTTGTCGCTGAGATTCCTGTTACATTCATTTATTTTAAAGTAAATGCATGGATAATATATAATGTATGTTTTTTATTGTAATTGTGAATTATCGATCGGTTATTTGCTTTGTAGATTAATTTGTAATATAAGGAAATCCTGATACCTGCTGGGAAAAAGAAGCTTTCCTTGGAAAATTTTAAATCAGTAATTAATAAAATAAAATAAAATAATTATTACATGCCATAGAAAAGATGGTTTCAACATTTATTCGAAATTGCTGCTTAAATGTTTAAACATCAAAATCAATTCCTGGCATGTTCATTTATTTTTTGTACATCTTACTGGCTGATATCCCAGTCAAAGTGAAACAGGACTTTTTACTTGGAATTGTCCGAACATGCTTCTGCTTATGTATCGTCTCCTTTACAAGTAAGCTGTACAAACACCTGAATACAAAGGAAGCATAAAATTTCCAAAAAACAAATTTTCCAAAGTCACAGGACACTTGTTTGGGGAAATGACAAGACAAAAGAATCAGTATGTGTGTAGAATGGCTCACTGATATCCACAGGAAATGTCTTCTGCTGTGTTGCAGAGACAGCGAGAGAGTTTTACTCGGGTTCAGCAAACAGCAAGTAATGTCAGACTTGTCATCATTAGAGTCTGCGTTTTTACGGTGAAGAAAAACAAAACAGTTCTGTTTTAGTTTTTTTAAAATAAACGGTTTAATGTGATTTGATATGTGATATTCTGCCTGCCAAAACAACCATTTATTTCTGCAGTACTGCAGTAAAATAAGAAATTCTTCTAAATATATGACATCTGCAGAACCTTGGATGTTTTCATGACATGTCAGAGCTCTTTTTTCTATATATATTCTGTTGACATCTTGAGGAAAACTACAAAGAATGTATATTATAAAACAGCATGGAAGTATATTAAGTGACAAAAAATTAAAGCAAATAAAAGGAGTAAATCAATGTGTGCCATTCCATTTAATGTATATAAAAGTAATACATAATCTGGTCTACTTCATCTATTTGATAGCCAAGAATTTGGCTTATTTGAACTAAATTTTAGATCCTGGACCTAAAATTAAGACTTGAATTATTGAAATTGTTGAATCTTAGCTTTCGAACTTTTCGTGTCTATTCCCAGAAACAGTTTATATTATCAGTGTTGGTCATTTTATAATATTTGAGATAGTTCATGTGATATTATTATGCACCCACACAGCCTCTTTTGTATTTTGAAGTGGCGCCCAAGGGTTAAAAGTCTCAGATTTTAAATAGGAGGTATACGTCATGCCAACTATAGTACTCTCCCAAGCTACATACTTCCAGAAGTACTCTGAGAAAAACATTGGTAGTGAGAACAGCTAGGGTTTCAGTGAAATAAGCCTCCTCCAGGCAGGGGCTCATACTCCACTGTAATCCTTGAATAGATCTTCCAAATGACAAAGCCCTGATGTCATGCTCTCCTTCTGTGTGTGTCAAGCTGGCAGACATACCCTCGATTCACAGCACGATCTGTCCACAAGTCCAAAAACACTGAAGAGTGAGGACATCCATGTTCACAAAGAGACGACTTAATCACGAGAAGAGTGCTGTATGAATAACAGATGTACAGAACCACAAAGCAGGATTGAGCAGAAGAAGAGCCCTTCATTCAGATGCACGTTAGAGATGATTACACAAGTTAATAAGAGGAAGATTATGAGATTTGACATCCTGTGAAATGGAGATTTATAGGATTTAATCAAGACGTCAAAGACTTTCATAGTTTTTTTTAACAACAAAAAAACAATATATATATATGCTTGTATATTTCACACATAATTACAAATGTCAGGTAATACATTGAATTAAATGTAAAATTTTGAAGTAGAAAAATTATTTTTGTTTTATTTACAACTAATATATACATTAAGTAATATAAAGATTTGTGTTGGCAACATTTTATTAAACTTGTAATCTCTGATTTAAAGAAACAAATGGGAATTTTTTTGTCATTTTACATATTAAAATGAATTCTAAATTATCTTAATTATATTATTAATTTCTATTAAATAATATTAAATATAATTATGTTTTATGATCCTGAATATTAATTTATATTTTACACAATGTATTGTTAAATTTAAATATATTTACTTATTCAATTTATTTTTATTATTTTGATAAAAACAATAATTTTGTTTGTTATTTGTATTTGTGTTAAATATATTTAATGTAAGTTTGTGTTCACACAATATGTGTGTGTAATGTGCATATATATTTAAGAAATATTTACATGTATATTTTATTTGTGTGTATATATATATATATATATGCATGTGTTTGTATTTATTATATATACATATAAATATACACAGTACACACACATATATTGTGTAACCACAAACTTTTATTTTGGATGCGATTAATCGCAATTAATCGATTTGACAGCACTAGAATATACGCTAATAGATATAAAATATAATGGAAAAGGTATATTCCATATATAAATATTACAATTTTATTTAATGTGACTCGCTAAGGCTAACATTCAAGTATAAATGTTGTCCTTAAAGATTTCATTTCAATTACTTTTGTTTCTGTTCTCAACACATTTTGTGAAACATCACTGATGCAGATGTCCTGAATAAAAACAGTCGAAGCAGGTTGATTTGGTCCAGTCACCACCCGTCTTCCCATCCTGACCTTCCTGACCCGCCCTCTAATTATTGGACAGCAAACCTCTATGACATCACACAGGGAAGTCATGCACACGGCTGCTGTCTAGTGTGATGGCTGAGGCTGATCTGTCTCTGGAGGATGGGGGGAATTAGGGATGTCTGTTAGAATAGACAGGGCATCGGAGGGCATGGGAAAGTGTGGCGGGGTCACTGGACACGTGTGTTGAACCCAAGTCAATCAACTGGCCAGCCCTTGAAAATGTATCCTGCTCCCTGTCCAGAAGGCCCAAACCGTGACTGGCTTGAGAACAGCTTGTTCTGCTAAAAATGCGGATCTGTTTTTTTATATTAGTATTTTTTCCCAAACTCCATTTTGTTTTATTGCTGGCTAAAATTTTGAAACAAAGAGTGTTGCCTTTCATCTATATGTGAGAAACTTCAGCGGGATATTGCTGTAACCATTATACACAACAAACATGAAATGTTGTATGGGTATTTCTCAAATCAATTGATTATTTAGGCACATTATTTACATTAGCCATTAATCTAAATATACAGTTTCCACTGGCGTGTTGTGAAGAAGTAGTTCACACACAGGTGGTTGAGCTAAAGTAAACATTAAACATTCAGTAATTATGACATATGCTCGCGATGGCTTTAACTGGACCGTTTTGGCACCAAAGGAACAGAAGGGATGAGGCCGTTTTAAAACCTTGGTTTGCTTTGCTTGACTTCCCCTCCTGAAGCGATCTCCCCCTCAGGACTGCTATTTTATTAACAATTATATATTTTGCATTTGTTTGACATTTTTTATATTTCTGTAAATTACACAAAAATGTATATGATATAAAACGTATATATAATATAAAAATGTGTACATATAAAATATACAATTTGTATACATATTTTTTGTATACATAGAATGTGTTAATCTGTGCATCTATACTTTATATATTTTGTATGAAAAGCAAGCACATTCCTGCACGGCACACAAAGGCAGCAGGAGAAAGGGAGAGAGAGACAGAGAAAAGACAGAATGAACCCCATCTCTCTCCCTCTCGCTTTTTTTTCCTCACAGTGTGATACCAGCATTTTCTCCAAGTCACCCTGCCTTCATCCTCTGCTCAAGCTTTCTCTCCATTGTTTTATTCTCATCGAAGATCAATAATCATATATTAGGATTCAGATGTCTACATTGAAAATCTTAGATTTATTTATTTATTAGGTTTGAAAAAAAAAATTAAACAAAAAAAAAAATTAAACAATATCATGTGTGAATTGAAAAATATTTAAAATGTAATATTTACTAATCAAATAAGCAAATTTTTGAAATTGACCATGTTAATAAATCAGGTCTTAAATCTGGTTTTACACTAACTTGCTGTTATCAAACAAATTCTTAGATTTGTGCTGCCTTAGTTCAATTTTTTTTACTCAATTTGTAATCCTGATATGAATATCCCAATATGAAATTATTTGTAATGAAACATTTAATTGTATTAAAGTAATACAGAGTAGAAATATCTTTTTTCTAGTGATCTCAGACTTTTTGACCCCACTGTATGTCAAAATAATTTCTATGAATTGTAGAAATTTATATTGTATAAAATGTAATATAATATAAAAAATATGTGAAAATCTAAAATTTGTATCCATATCTTTTTCATGTTTAAAATGTAAAAAAAAAAATTATAAAATATTTTTAGATCTAAATATATAACATTTTTCATCTTTAATCATTTTAAACACACACACACACACACACACACATACACACACATATAGTAACTGTCACACTGACACTTCTGTGGTTGTTTCTTTAACATCTTTACAGTGAAGTGTGCTTCTGTCTTTGAATGCTAGGATTGCTGTTAAAGCTCCTTTAACCTGTTTAAAAACCAATTAGGTGTGTGTGTGTGTGTTTGTGTTTGCTCAGGGTGCTTGTTGCAGCACTGTCATTCATGAGCCGGACTCCTGCCTTTGGGTGGTGCAGGGGCGGTGGTGACCGCCGTCATCTTTTGTGTAGTGACTCGTTTGTGTCACACTTCACAACAAGCTGCATCTTGTCATGTAAATAGAGGGTATTTAACAGTTCTCAGGCAATTAAACAGATAATGGTGTTTTGTTAGCTTGTGTAATGCAGAGGGGATCTTTTTGTGTTGTGTACTGAGGGGGATGTGTCTGAGTTCTTGTTTGTTTTAAGAGCCACAGGGTAATTGAGGTACAATCCACAAAAACTAATATATTGGACCAGGTTTAGTTTGGTAATTTCTATAAAAATCTGCATGTGGAAATGTGAAAAAATTAGACTAATGTGAAATGGACAGAGCGACTGAGACTCGGCTCTATTAAAATGTCTTATGAGGACGGAAAAGCAGTCGGATTATTGGCAAATAGACGGGCTTATCGTTTGTTAGCAGTGACCAGAACGCGAATGGGCTGGAGACAATGTCGTGCGGTAGGGTCAAGCTTTCTGCCTAATCTACTGATGTGACTATAAATAATGCATAGAGTGAGCTCAACAGAAAATCACAGCTGGTCTTGGCTTCATTGTCTATTGTGAGTCACATGTTCAAGCGAGCCAAAGAACATATTGAAAGGCTGTCTCAAAGTCAAAACACTAAGATGTACATCACAAATGACACTTTCAGACATGGCCGTTTAATGCATACCACAAGTAATATAGCCTAATTGCATTATGGTAAAGTCACTGGCTGGGTCACGTTGACTTTTGGAGACAAGCTGACCAGATATTGTCTTCTGTGTGTTTATTGCATTAGAATAGCAGTTTCTGTCTTTAAATTATTATGATTTTTTAAAGTTACGTTTCTCTCTTTAAATTAAATTTGTGTATAAGATTTGATTATAAATCACTAGATAAATCAAATGCTGGTCAGACCTTTTCTTAAAATGATTTTGAAAGGCAGACAGAGAATGTAATTGTCTCTCTCTTTCTCTATGTATATATTTAGAGAAATAATGCTATTTTCTAATAGCTTTCTTAATCTACAAATGTACACCATAGAAACAATCACCTCTGTTTTAACGGATTTGGCTTTATTACAACATTCTGTTCTATGGATGAAATTTGCAATAAAGTAGTATAATATATATGAAAAGAGAAGAGAAAAGAGAAAATGATTGAGTGAAAATCATATATTCCAAAGTTCCATAATTAAAACAAATGCTTTGACTTCTGAGCAGCTGTTCAAAATGCAAAGACTGGAAATAATTTTCCAATTACTTTTTAATGTTTGTTTATTTAAGGCCTATATTTTTATGACAATAGGCAGTAAATGGAATCAGACAGTGGGTAATTTCCAGACTGAACTCAGACCTTGAGCTTCCATTTTCTGTGACCTCACCGCCAGCTACTGACATGCCGCGTGTGGTACACTGCGTGGGGCTCCGTCCAATCAAATTTCTCCAAAAAAAAAACCCCTCTTCAGCACCCTTAAACAACCAGTTTGGTGCATTCTTAATCTTTCACTGAAACTTAATTGAGCAGACAAAGAACAAATGTTCACAATGGTTGATAAAATACAAAACTATTCCTTTTTGATGAAACTGCATGGACCATAAAGTTGTAATTTATGTAAATAAATATATGGGATTCATCAGAAAAACAGTAGCACAGGAATATATGCTTTTTTTATTTTTACATTACACCATTTTATTAATCTTTTAAATAACATTTTAAAATAATATGTATTAGAATATATTTCAGTAAATCATTTTTCCAGCTCATTTAATGAATCTTGCATATGAGGTATTTCTAAAGTTACTATTTAAAAATTAATGATTTTTTTTACTAATATTTTATTTACTTATATTTTATTTTTGAACAAATATTTTTTAAACACTAGATAATACTGAGCACACAAAGTTGATTATAGCCAGAAATGTACAGTTATCAAATATTTTAACATTACTTAAATACAGTCTAATAATATTGTATACTATAATTTTAAATAATATTGCGCTATAATAATATATAATATTTCGAGTTGTGTCTATTTTAATGTTTGTCGTTTTCTATTTTTTTATAGAATGTGTCATCATATTCTTCATTTGTGTTGTCATATATTCTTAGAAAAATATGATTCATTTTTTTGTGCTATGTAGTATGCTTTTGGTATTTATATATAGTCACAATTCTATATATAAATAATTTCAACACATAATTAAGAATCATAAATTAAGAATCTTTTTATTAAAGAATGACATTTAGTATCACTAAAATTATCTTATGTGTTTTTACTTCTTGTCTTTTTCTGTCTCTGAACAGAAACAGCCTAAAATCCTAATAAAAACAATGAATTTAAGAATGCATTGTATTCATTAGTATTTAACAAGTATAATACTAATTCAGTGTTGTTTGACAAAATTCAGCGCTCAAGAAATTTCACCACAATATGTACACAGTGAAAGCCCAATAATCCCACAATAATTGCAACCTGTCCAAGTGCCGAGAGGCACAGATAAGTTCAAAGACTCACAGTTTTAATGCCAGCATATGCAACATAGATGTTTCAAGTAGATACATTAAACAGCAGAATTGTTTTTTTGTTTTTTTCCATTTAATCTTTTACATCAGCTGGTTTAAACATTCAGTTATACTAAATATAATATATGAGAACATTATACTCACCTTATGAGACATCATTATTTCACATTAAATATAAAAAAAAAAAAAATCTTTTTAAAAAGAAACCCGTCCATTTTCCATCCATGCATGGTTTAAGAAGGAATGGAAACAAAAGCAGCGCATTTGCCAATTTAAAAAAAAAAATTTTAATAGTCTAAAAAGTCCCTCTGTGGTTGGTGGTCATCCCAGTTGAAACTGAAAAAGCAAACAGTTGTATTGCAGCATGCAGAATCCAGGGTAACACAAAGCTGAAATCACTTCAGGATCAATAACAGATTTCAAAAAATGACATTGATAAGAAGTATCACAACATGCTCATCCAAATGTCCCAGATAATCAAAACAGAGAAGCATAGAGAAGTGTAGAAGAGGAAGAGAAAGCAGAAAGAACAGAAAGAGGAAAAGAGAAAGAGAGAGAGAAATGGAGAAAGAAAACAGTGAAATGGAGAAAGAGGGAAGAGAGAGAGAGAGAGAGAGAGAGGGAGGGTTCGAGAGCGAGTGTGAGTGGTGGCTAAGCACGAGAGAGAGAAACCGAGAGAGTTGGCCCACAACGTGAGCTTGATTAAAAAAAATGCTTACTAAGCTATCCGTTTCACACATGCACAGACAGAGGGTTCGATATTCAGCCGATCGATGAGGGAAAAGGCACAAAGGCAAAATCGGACGGAGCTCCTTTTCAAATTCACATCTCCGATGTCCCCCCCTGCAGTCTGCGCTGGTGCGACGCACGGGGAGCAAGGGTTACCTCAAGGCTGTTCCGTGGACCATGCAAACAAGTCTAGACCAGTGACCTGCTCAGTCGCTCCCTTTGAGGGCCAGGCAAGTTCGGTCAGGAAGAAGAAAGCGAGGCGTGCCCTCTTTTCATTGAGGGAGCAAGGAGGTAAGGAGGGCAAAGAGAGTAGGCATCTGCTTCCATGGTTACTAGCCAAGTATGAGGATCCAGCTATTCAAAAGGCTCCGTTCTCATGCTCTCAGCCAGCCAATGTCACACGTTTAGAAGGAAGGCAGCACAGGAGGAGACCCGCGGCACCAGGCGTGCTTCTTTTAACGCTCTAATGATACGTGCATGGGCTGCTCACCAGAGAAAGGAGAAATTATGGAGGATAGAAGGGTGACTGTATGTCACATGACTGTGTAACATAGCTGTGTTATTATTTATAAAACATTTTTAAATCAAGGCATTATTTAGGCTATTGTTTTTACGGGTCTGATTTCATTTAAAAATGAGCCATATAAAAATCTTTAAGATGAGCGTGGTCAAATGTTGCTGGATACATCGCAGATGTTATGTTATTGTGCTCAGTTGCCTACTTTATCACATTCTTGACCATTTCGGTTAAACCTTTTAGCTCAGATGTGTTTTTTTTTTTTCCCCTCTCATTGGATGTATTATGTGCTACTTTAATTAGTCAAATTTCTATTTAAGAAAATAATATTAGAAGAGGTTGATTCTTGATAGTGAATCTTTTTAAATAAGCACAGAGACTATGAAAAACATGCTTACCTCTTAAATTCACTTTTCTTGGTCTTGTCAGAACACCACGGGTTTCTTTCTAATGAGAGAGACGGACAGAAAGAAAGCGAGATCATTAGGTATTCCAACGTTTTTAGTAATGCATTTGAATTTTTTTAGGATCAAAGTATTTGTATTTCTGGCAATATGTTGTGGTGAAATCTGTTTTGGAATGCTGGACTTGTCCCAGCGACTGACATTTGCTCCACCAGACGCACTCTAAAAAACAGACAGATGGCTGAGACAGAAGAAAGGGGCAGAGCAAAGAGAGATTTACTGAGGGATCGTGGGAAAGTCTTGAGCTCAGTTCACCTGCTTAGAGGGAGGCAAGAGCGAGAATATATTTTCTAACCAGTGACCCATGATTAAAGGAAAGGCTAAAACTGTCCAAGCACTCAACTTATTTTAAATCTGTGATTTTATGAAAGACATTTTATGATATAGTATTGTTATATAATTTGACAGACTATTTTAAAAATGATGAAGGAAAAATAATTTGATGTTACCCGTATAAGATGCATTTTGAATCTTTATTTTGGATTTGGATATGAGGTTGCATTGATGGTTTTCATTCATTTGTGGCTCTGGCCAGGCAAGTACAGAGTTTATTAAATATGATAAATTTCATCTAGACGGGCAGCTTTTTTGTCCATTTTTGCTGTCTGTTTTTCTTTAATAAACCCTTTGACTAAAACATAAGCTCCACACAGAAAATACACTTTTTAAAGGCACTGTTTTCATTTGTATGAAAAATGCCAAGCTATTTAATGTCATTTCAGTGCACTTGGGATCAAACAAATGAGATCCCTAACGTTAAACAGGAAAAGGGGGGATCAATCGCTCTGGGCACTCGCCCTACCAGTGTAGAGAAAGTGAGAAGACTTTGGGGGAAGTTAGGAAGTGCTGCTGGTGTCTTATCCTCTTTACGTCTATTGTTCTTAACAAAGGCCAGTCACAATAACCCCTGGGGTGGATGGCACTCCACTGAATAGCCACTCTGGTGGGATTTAACGGGTTAAACCTACACAAAAGGGGTTGAGGCCATGTAACACAGCAGGGATAGAACGTCAGAAACAGCAGGAATCTACATGCTCCACTTCCCTAACCGTTGGCCTTAATTTAACTCTGGCTTTTGCATATTTTCCATACATTTTGAGTTCTTTTTTCCCCCCTGCATTATGTGGAAGCTTGCTTCTTTGAGCGATGCAAAAATACACCCGATTTGTTTAGTTATACAAAAAAGCCCCGGTGTTGAACATTCGCTGTTCTCGAGTAGTATACTTGACCTGGAAAATGATTTAGACAAGGTTTGCTTTTCTGCTGCACTCTGATTAGGTTTTGGCAAATATTTATTATTGTAGTCTTGCTCTTTGCTCTAATGGCTCTGATTTTGATTGCAAGTTTCTTTGGTTTGCTTTCCATAAAACTGGATCATAACCATTTATTCCCAGTCTCCCTGGAGTGATTTCAGTTTTGGAGTCCGCTTCGGGGGGGAGTGGAGGAAGAGAATAAAGTTTAAACCTGACCTGAGATTGATTTCATTTCAGAGGTTTTGTTGCTATAGAAATGAGTTTGTTAGAAACTCATTTAATCACACTTTTGAGCACCATCAATAGGGAGCTTAAAACATGATGAAAATTATGAACCATACATATGAAACTATAATGCAAATGTCCATTAAAGGGTTAGATCACCCAAAAATGAAAATTCTGTCATTAATTACTCACCCTCGAGTCGTTTCAAACCCGTAAGACCTTCGTTCATCTTCGGAACACAAATTAATATATTTTGGATGGAATCTGAGATCTGTCTGACCCTGCATAGACAGCAACGCAACTGAAATGTTCCCAAGTCCAGAAACGTAGCAAGGAGATCTGTAAAATAATCCATGTGACATCAGGGGTTCA
>NW_015625590.1:1427746-1450251 GCF_001515625.1 Sinocyclocheilus rhinocerous | reverse complement strand
TCAAAGGTCCTTGCTCTTCTGTACTGCCGAAATCCCATCTCAGATGAACACTATCGAAATATTAGCCCTTAAAAGGTTCCAGTCTCCTCTGTACTTAACGAAATAACTGTATGAAAACCACATCCCTGGAATGCAGTTATATTTAAATGAACCTTTAAATGAACAAGCGTTTTCTTTGTTGGGCAGTAGTACACCTGGACAGCGTTAAAGGGTTAGTTCACCTCAAAATGAAAATTCTGTCATTAATTACTCACCCTCATGTCGTTTCAAACCCGTAAGGCCTTCGTTCATCTTCGGAACACAAATTAATATATTTTGGATGGAATCTGAGATCTGTCTGACCCTGCATAGACAGCAACGCAACTGAAATGTTCCCAAGTCCAGAAACGTAGCAAGGAGATCTGTAAAATAATCCAAGTGACATCAGTGGTTCATCCGCAATTATACGAAGCTACGAGAATACTTTTTGTACGCAAAAAAGAAAAGAAAAACGTCTTTATTCTGTCTAGTGTCTATTCTGTGTCAGCTGTGTCACGCGGATATGTTGTTTTCATTCAAATCAAAGCACAAACAACATAGGAAACAGATCCGGCGTGATGCAGCTGACAAAGAACAGCATACGCTGTTTACGTCCAGCTGATATTCTCCAAAATGGCACCAGGGTGATGCGGAGGAGACGAATTGTTGAATAAAGTCGTTTTTTTTTTCTTTTGCGCACAAAAAGTATTCTCATAGCTTCGTATAATTGAACCACTGATGTCACATGGATTATTTTACAGATCTCCTTGCTACGTTTCTGGACTTGGGAACATTTCAGTTGCGTTGCTGTCTACGCAGGATCAGACAGCTCTCAGATTCCATCCAAAATATCTTAATTTGTGTTCCGAAGATGAACAAGGTCTTACGGGTTTGAAACGACACGAGGGTGAGTAATTAATGACAGAATTTTCATTTTTGGGTGAACTAGCCCTTTAAGTTATTAATCAACATCATTTTATTTAATTAAAGCAAATGCAATTTCATGCATGTATCAAACTCCACACTGAGTTTCAGTTAATGCTTGAACAGCAAAGCAGAAGAAAAATATTTAGATCCATGTTTCCCATATAATTCATGATCTCAGTGCACTGTAATTTCAGAATCTTGTTTGTTTGTAACACACATTGATCACATTATATCATATGAAGAAAATGTACTCCCTTCTCAACATGTTACCATAATTATGAATATTATAGTAGCACTGAGTGGTATCACACAATCGAACTGTGCAGCAGTGAAATCTGAGTCTCAGTTTCATGCGGCTCCTTGTTTTGATTCCACCCCTGAGGAATCGTTCCCCTCGTTTGACCCCAGCTTTCATTATGATGCATTTCTACTCTGTTTCCATTAGCTTTAGTGTTGAGGGATCCCACTTTGCATTGCCTTTGCCTGCCACAGAGACTGCACAGATTCTTACATGCTAAGTGTGACGTGACGTGACATGTGGCCAAGTATGGTGACCCATACTCAGAATTAGTGCTCTGCATTTATCCCATCCAAAGTGCACACACACAGCAGTGAACACACACACACCGTGAACACACACCCGGAGCAGTGGGCAGCAATGCAACTGTGAGTTTTAACAAAGTCATGAAACATTTATAATTTGCATTTCATTTTTTATTTCTACATTTGTGAAAGACTAAATAATATTTCTAAAAATAATACCATGCTATAATTGTTTTCTCTTTCACAAATCGAGAAATAAAAAATCTGCAACTAATAATACACAAAGGAAAACTCAATTTTCAGTATAGTTTTATAATCAGTAATTTAGCACACTTTTATGCAAATGAGGAACATCTCAAATCATTTACCATAAATGCCAACAATATTTGCAGTACATAATGCAAAGTGTATGCTAGAGCGGAATTGAACGCGAAAGTAGAAAAAGAGAGAACAGGACTTTTTTTTTTTTAAATAATCAAATGTTATAGGAAGTTTCTTTATTGTGATTTAGTTAACCAATAGGTTTTGTCTTTGCAAACTGAAGTGTAAAAATACAATTAAATTTACATTAAATTTAAGTTTTACATCAATTTTATGCATACTATATTATGGTAATAATTTCATAGAAAAATAATAAAATAGAAAAGAGGAACAAATCAACAAAACATTTTAAAGAGGAAAGTTATATAATATTCAGAATTTATAATGAACAGTTAGTTTAGGATATTGAATATTGAGTGAGAATCATTAAATTGGTTAGATTAGTGACTCACTACTTTTTATTTTCTGCGGTAGATTAAATTATTTTCCCAACCATTGTCAAAAAAGCAGCTGTTGTCAATCTTGTCAATGCATGGCTGGTCAGATCCTTATTTTTCTTTTCTTTTTAAAAACCCCATTCTCATGATGACCTTCTGAATGGCATTTAAGTTCCATGCTTTACTATGCCACAAAACATTTTAGTCTCACCCATTGTGGTGCTGTGGTAAATGCTTTCAGAGGTCTGAGAATTAAGGTACATACTTAAGTATATAGTGTCTGTGTTTGTGGCTCAGGCAGAGTCCAAAATATGAGCCTGAGTTTCCTGAATGCATTTACAGTTTCCATTGATGTCCTGAACTCAATGAGTTTTGTAAATGGGTTCACCGTTTTATTTCTGCCCTCATTTTTGCTCACCAGTGCTGTTATGATGATGCCACCAGCACGTTTGGTAATGTGGTCATTATTCTTTATTGCAGTCTCGCACTAAGGTGCTCTTTAGTGAGAGCAGCCTGCGGCAATAACAACAGTGCTGTTCAGAATCTGAATGAATGGATATTTTCATCTGCTGTGACCTTGAATGGATCTAGAGGCCAAGGGGTAATGGTGTTCATGAGTCATTCGACTTTTTAGAAACTTAGTAAGCGCACAGCTTGCATTGCATTAAAATATGAAGGTTCTTAAGTGGTTCTGCAGGACCTTAGGTTCAGAACACTCTACTTATCAAGAACTATTTTTCGCTGTATAAAATTCTTTACTTGGTTAAATGGTTCTTTGGAGGTGTTTCATGCAAATCACATATCTGCTGTTTTAAAGGGGTCATATGATTATATATATATATATTTGTGAATGGAACAACATTTGAACCTTTTGATTCAATTTTGAGCTTTTAATGTTGGATTACAAATATTCTTGTTTGATCAGCTTTGGTTTCGTTTATTTTGGCTAGTCTGTTTGATATTGTTCAATACTGAGTCATCATTACTGGATCATGTGACATTCTCCGGCTCCCGGAATAAGGATTGCATGTAGAAATTGTATGAAATGGAGGGAATTTTCTGTTTTACATGCCAGCTGTTGAAACTGAGTTGTGAGCATTAGTCTGGCTCAATCTTATTTGAAATTTCCAGACTTTTGCAATGTCAACAAAACTTGAGATACTAGAAACAAAGAGTCAGTTTTCTATATTACATTTATATCATTTCAAGATGAAGACCAATATTGCTCACTCCGTGATGAACTGAAAGACCTTAAGAGAGAGAGAGAGAGAGAGAGAGAGAGAGAGAGAAAGAGAGAGAGAGAGAGGACCACAATTTCAGTACAGATTGCAGTTGGTATCATATTAGTACATTTGCATTTCACCATCCTCATTTTACTGGGATTCAGCCTCTAATGGATAACATACACACACCTATGGTAAGCAATTAACTCTAAGCATAGTTGATCCGCAGACAAGGAAAGTAATTAACAAAGTAAGTAATTAAACTGAAATGCCATTTGATTTTTTTGAAGGGAATTTTAATGAATGCTTTCACAAGCTTTTTGCTCGCATTGATCCTAAAATAATGCTTTATTTAGCCGTATTGATGCTTATGGTTATTTATAAGCCTAGATCATTTGAAATTCATAAAGTATTGATGTTTTTCATAATCATCTAATGTTGTGCTTGACAGTAGTCTTTTATATGGTGAGAAATTATCAATATATACTTGCATCATATTGGCCTCAACACTTTTGAGATATATATTTTTTATAAAATAAAGGAAAGCTGTCCAGCTCAGGTTTGAAAACTTGTAATAATTTCTGTAGTATGTTGACCAATAAACGGAAATTAAATGGATTTGTTATTTAATAAATGAACTACTCTGCCGTACTGATAATCCCATTACTGTATATGTTGTATGTATCACCAGTTAAGTTTTAGTTGTCAGAATATTTATACATTTATACAAGGTTGTTCTAATAGAAAGTGAATGAACATGACAAAAAAAGCTTATCTTTGTGTAATAATTAACATTTAAGTTTTCAAACATGATCATGACACCTCAGACTAATTATATTATAAATACAGAAATCTCTTTGTGATGACCGGCTTTTATAAATCTCAGGCTAAATGTGACTTTTGCAGACTTCCTACTATTTTGCAGTCATGTATCCGCAGACCCTGGGGTGAGTGTGTGTTTACTGCTGCTTCATGTATCTCTCTCCGAACAGGACCCCAGTTTTCCCCTCAATCATCCGGCAACTGCCGCCAACAAGTCCCGCTAAAATACTGACCGTGTTTAGTCTGGCACTCTGTGAGAAGATTGATTGGCAGCTGGGTCAAACAAAGTCATTTTCTTGGCGCCTCTCCCAGCAAATCTCTACTTGATTCGAACTAGCGCTATCAGGTCCCTTTCCACTGGGGCTGACAAAACACCTTTCCCTGCACGCCTCAGGCTCCTATAGCCTCAGCTCATCCAATCATCCATCAAAGCAATAATTGCTTAAAATTGACACAAATGGATGGATGAGTGAAGGGTAGTGAGACAAGAAACACAGGTGTTGGTCTGAATTTTTTCAGTGTGTGTGAAACAACTTTGAAACAATATTACTTAGAAACTGCTAGTAAATTTTACAAATACAAAGAAACAGCAAGTAACACATTGAATTTAAGGTGAAACCTTGAAGTAGAAAGACTGAAACAGTATTTTCTTGTTCTCCAATACAAATCTTTGCTTTATTTACACCTTTGAAAATCATCATATATATACACGTATGTATGTATGTATGTATATATATATATATATATATATATATATATACATGAGCCATTCTACCAAATTGGTCCAAACTGCTGTCCCACAACCAAAAAACACATTTAAAAAGCATTTAAGTATTCAAATCTTAGATGTTTACTAAGATCATTCTATTCTCTATTGAAATAATATTTAAAATATTTGTAAGCTTAATATATATATAAAATCATAATATTGATTTTGAAATAATTGTTGTATTTTTTCCATTGTTGTTTTTAAAAATATATTATTAATTCTTTTAAAAAGTTCAAAAAAACATTTTATTCTGTATTATCTTTGTAAATAATTTTCATGTCACTACCGAATCAGTGTATGTTTTAGTCCATTGGCTGAGACTGAAATGAATTACACCCCTACATTTATGATCAGAAAATATTTATGTGTGTGTCTCTCTCATAGCTACAGGGTGAGTAGATAGGCCCCATCATTTTGAGACAAATGTGTTCAAAAGTCTGAAAAATCTGTGTGTAACTCTAAGGAATGTCACTACCGAACACTTTTTTGGGAGTTATTCCATATCATTTAATTTTTATGTGTGTACTACTCTTCAGAACTGTGCTAGCTAACCATGTGCTGATTAGCATCTTTGAGATAGGTTCAAAAGTATCTAAAATTGTCACTACCGAAACATTAGGTGGAGTTTCAGTAGTGACATCTTTGTTTTTTTGGGTGTTATCCCATAAAATTGTCACGACTGAAACAGTCACGACCGAAACATGTCATTATTGTTTCAGTAGTGACAAAAGGAAATACATAATCCTCATTTTTGGGGAAAATAAACAAAATTTTAGTACAGTTATGCAGTTTTTTAGTATTTTAGTATATGTTTTAGTAGTGTTTTAGTATGCAAGTAAAAATTCTGTAATGTGATTATATTATATATATATAATATAATATATATGATATGCACTACCAGTCAAAAGTTTTTGAACAGTAAGATCTTCTGCTCACCAAGCCTGCATTTATTTGATCCAAAATACAGCAAAAGCAGTAATATTGTGAAATATTTTTACTATTTAAAATAACTTTTCTATTCATTCTAATATGCTGATTTGCTGCTCAATAAACATTTATTATTATCATTATGTTGAAAACAGCAGTAGAAATTGTTCCGTTCCCTTTCATGGGAACTTCGAACTGCGTCCTCTAGGGGTCGCTATGGGGAACGCCTCCTCGTGACCCGTGTCTGAAGCATACATTGAAAAAACACCAACTCGTTGGCCGGCGACAGCCATGACGTCACAACCGGTGTGACTATAGTATAAATAGGCGCCGGGAGCTACACATCATTCTCTTCTTCGTCTTCATTGACTGTTCTGTTTGAAGCGTGCATTCGATTCCAGCATACAAGTTATGCCAACATCGAGGCGATGCGCAAAAGCGGTTATGAGAAGATGCCCCTATAGAGAGACGCTAGCCAGCTATCTCTCTATGGGTGAGACGTCCTCTAAGACTCCCCTCCTTGACATCTCGCTCGGATGCCAGGGCATACGCAGCAGCAGCAGGTCGGGCTGTCGCTTCATTGCACACGATGGTGATGCTCCAAGCATATCAGGCTGACCTGCTGAAAGACCGGGATAGCGGCCTTCACGAAGTCCAGGTCTGAGCCCGAACAACCCAGGGGTCCTAGCCCGTCTCAGTTTTGAGGATCAGAGACTGGCTCAGAAGGCTAGTGTCGCGGCTCGCGCTCCTCCCCCGCCCGCGGGTAGGGGTAGGTAGAATCGCGGGTCAAAGGAAGGTAAGTAAAAGACCTAAGGGATGTGATCCAGACAGGGCGTCAGTGCTTTTGTCCGGATCAGAGTGATACCTCAGTATCTACTCATTTCCTTCGGGGGTCTTACATCTGCCCTTATCTTCACCTTCCTAATTCCCCTGTAACCACCATCTCTCCACCTGACCGAGGTTAGGTGGGAAATTTCCTGCATTATAGTCTCCTATACTGGACCTATTAGGTTTGGTTGGTTCTATGGCTTCATAGTGACCATCTTACTGATGGTCCGGTCTAGAGGCTTCTTCGGACAGAGCTCCGACGCGGGAACCATGGTGGGTGAGTACGATCCATGTCTAATATATGTATATATGAATATATATGTGTATCTAATGAGACTGGTGGTTGTGTGTAAAAATAACCCTTCTGCTAGTTTTCTTTGCAGTGTTTCCCGGGACCTGTGTGTTTCTGTCCCTTTCTAGGGTAGGTCCTCGATGGGCACCCCCTCTGCTGGGTTCAGAAACCGGTTGCTCGACTTGCAGTGCGTATTTCATTCGTCGATATATGTCCAGACGGTAAGTAAAGCCGGTTTTCGGCTTCATACTTCCTGGATCATGCGGCCATAACACAGGCTTCTGCGGGAGCCTTCGTGATCATCAGGCCCCCGGCGCGTCACTGCAAAAATTTCCTGGACGTCCGGGCTGGGGTTACGCTTTCATGCTACCCTGACTGGTCTACCGTATCTGGGTCGCCCTGAGGGGTTTCCCGATCACCAGGATATCCCCTCTTGCTGAGGCATCGAGCGGGAGGCATAGGTGGCATTACGAGAACCTTCCTGTGTAAATGCTGTCTCGGGCAGTGCTCCCCTCTTCTTTGAGGGTTGTATTTGAGCTTGCCTCTCCCGTTTGGCCCAGTACTTCCGGGTATCTGTAAACAGATGCTTGGAAAACTCTAAAATAAGTGCAGCACGTTAAGCTTTGCGCACTTTTCTACAAATCCACATAAGTGGTAAGTGTGCACGTTATGCTTTGCGCACTTTCTATAATCCACATAGTTGGTAAGTGTGCACGTTATGCTTTGCGCACTTTCTAAAATCCACATAGTTGGTAAGTGTGCACGTTATGCTTTGCGCACTTTCTAAAATCCACATAGTTGGTAAGTGTGCACGTTATGCTTTGCCCACTTTTCTAAAATCCTGTATGGTAAGGGTTACGCGTTATTGATCTCGTTCCCTTTCTCTGAGTTGGTTAGACCCCGGTTCCTTGGGCTCCACTCAACTAGTGTGTCTCTGTCGACACACTCTGGAAGCATCGCTCCCCTCACCAGTGAGGGTTATTGTGAGTATGGTGCTTTCTTTCGAGCGTTAATCCTCTCTGAGGAGTTGGATTCCTCGCTCCATGGGCTGTCCTCGTGGTAGTTTGAGCAGTGCTCCCCTTTTATCAAAGGGTTACCTGGAATGAGCAACGTTATTTCCTCTGAATTCGGAGTTCTCCTCTCACATGAGAAGTTGAGTTCTCTGTTTTTCCAGAGCACCTGGAACCAGCAGCATCAGGTGAATTAGGCCCTTCCTCTGCCTCCCTGATGCGCTGAGTGTTTGGCTAGCTTGCAGTATGCTTACCCTTCTGATTTTACAATCATGCTGCAGGTCGAGCCCCCTCTCGTTGAGAGCTGGGTTTGTGCTCCCTCAGCCTAGGTAAACTACTGCTAGCCGTTCCAGCATTGGAACATGCTGTAGGTCGAGCCCCCTTCTCGGATTGAGAACTAGGTGTGTTGTTCCCACAGCTAAGTAAATTATTGCTAGCTGTTCCAGCTTTGGAACATGCTGCAGGTCGAGCCCCCTTCTCGGATTGAGAACTGGGTGTGTTGCTCCCTCAGCTGAATAACTGCTAGCTGTTCCACCATTGGAACATGCTGTAGGTTGAGCTCCCTCTCGTTTTGAGAGCTGGATGTTTGCTCCCTCAGCTACAGATTTACTGCTAGCCACTCCAGCATTATAGCCTTAGACATAGCGTTTGGGGATACGCTATTTCTATCTATGGGCTGCTCTTTCAGGGTGCCACGAGAACCCTTAGAACGGTATTTCAAGTGTGTGCACGTTATGCTTTGCCCACTTTTCTAAAATCCACATAAGTGGTAAGTGTGCACGTTATGCTTTGCCCACTTTTCTAAAATCCTGCATGGTAAGAGCTACGCGCAACGACTTCGTGCTCTTTCTGAGTGGTTTAAAACCCCGGTTTCGCCTTGGGCACCACTCCTCCTATGTATCCTCTGGATACCTACTTTAACAGGGTGTTGCTACTAGGGGTCTGTTGAGACAGTTCCTTCAGCACATGCAAAGAGAAACGTGCGGTAGCCCCTGTGTGACAGGCCAAGACTAGTATGATTCTAGGCTCTTGGTCGTATTCCCTTAAAGGAATCTATTCCTGATTCCAAGCCTTGAGCTCTACCCCGGGCCCAGGAGTTCTGGCCCTAACAGGTAAGTTTTTTGGGGTATGTAGCCTAGGCCTTTGGCCGTTGGGAATAACGTCACTGACAGCCGTCGTCCCAGGGGCGACTCCCTGGTAGAGTTGGTAGAGTTGGTACTTAGTGCTCGCCATGGTTCTGGCTTGCACTCCCCTCAGCATGGTGGACCGTTCCCCTCTCAGGTTACTTATGTGACCATGGTTCCCTGAGTAGGGAACGAGACCCTGCGTCCTCTAGGTTTCTTGCCATGCTGCGGATGCAAGCTTCAGACGAAGAAGTGAATGATGTGTAGCTCCCGTCGCCTATTTATACTATAGTCGCACCGGTAGTGACGTCATGGCTGTCGCCGGCCAACGAGTTGGTGTTTTTTCAATGTATGCTTCAGACACGGGTCACGACGAGGCGTTCCCCATAGCGACCCCTAGAGGACGCAGTGTCTCGTTCCCTACTCAGGGAACCATGGTTACATAAGTAACCTGAGACGGTTTCTTTGATGAATAAAAAGTTCATAAGAGCAGCATTTATCTGAAATAGAAATATTTTGTAACATTATAAATGACTTTATCATCACTTTTGATCAATTTTAAGCATCCTTGCTAAAAAAAAGTATTAATTTCTATAATTTCTTCACCCCCCCTCCCCCAAATAAATAAATAAATAAAATAAATATACTGACTCCAAGCTTTTTAATGGTATAATGTTACGAAAGCTTTTTATTTCAGATAAATGCTAATCTTTGGATCTTTCTATTCATCAAAGTATCCTGAAAAAATGTACTCAACTGTTTTAAATATTGATATTAATAATAATAATAATAATCAGAAATGTTTCTTGAGCAGCAAATCAGCATATTAGAATGATTTCTGAAGGACCACGTGACTCTGAAGAATTGAGTAATGATGCTGAAAATTTAGCTTTGATCACTGGAATAAATTACATTTTAAAATATATTCAAATAGAAAGCAGTTATTTTAAATAGTAAAAATATTTTACAATATTACTGCTTTTGCTGTACTTTGGATCAAATGTTTTGGTGAGCAGAAGATAATTCTTTTAAAAAACATTAAAAATCTTACTGTTCAAAATTTTTTTAACTGGTAGTGTAGATATGTATCATTGCATCTAGTTGTTTTGGATAAGAATAAAACGTCAGGTCCGACAATATCGTGTCTTTTTGAATTTAAATGTAGATTTATTCGCATTGGCCCATAGAAACCTCTATGAACACATTTGACTTGACTTGGCCAAAAAATCGCGGGGGATGAATTTACGTTTTATTAAAAAGTGGAAGAAGTTGGGGTGAAGCGATCTTTATAGCGGAGCAAAATACTTCATTGCTCTGTCTATAGCGCATTGTGATTGGGTGGTTTACGCTGTCAATACAGGAGACAAACCAATGGGCCACTGGCTGCTTATCAAATGAGATGTTATGATAGTTTTTGGTTCAATGTATATTCAAACTAATGAATCCTTAACTTTGAAATCAGTATGCTCAACTTTTTGCCTTTTACAAAGAAAAATTGGATTCAAAATTCAACAAATCTCATAAATTACACATGAAATATTGTAAAAAATTTAATTGTTATTGATTTACCTCTGAAAAAAAATTCATAAAATAGTAAAAATATATATGTACAATGTGTGTGTGTGTGTGTGTGTGTGTATATATGTATGTATCATTGCCAACAATATCGCCAACATATATGTAGGGGTGGGAATATGTATAATTTATAATATATAAATATATGAAATAAATGTAAAATAATTCTTGCAAAAGGTGTTTTCAGTGATTTATTCCTTTTAATTACTTTTCACAGTCTTTTTCAACTACACATTGAGATATAAACAACAGTCAGGAACTACCTTCATTTAAGTCTCACAGTTAGTTATGAGCTGTATGTGTTCGATTCATGAAAAAGAACTGGCTCAAAAGTCATTTGTTCAGGAGTCAAACTACTCTGGTTTTTGATTCCCTGCAAAGAAGCAGGCTGAGTTTGGTTCCGGTATGTTTAGGTGTCCAACCCTAAAAGCATGTCATGGATATTTACTTCCTGTTGCTGTACATCGAGTCTGGGTTAAGATTTGACTACTTATCAAGCAAGAAAGGGATTTGCTCTTTGACATCTGGAGAAGTGCACCATTTGTCAGTGGTCTTTACGTGCCGCGGGCCACAACTTCCTCCTGGACAACCACACACAGGTGCATTACGCTGTTAAAATTGCCTAGGAATTATTACAAAGAGGCACTGCCCATAACCAAACTTCAATTTGTCTAGAGTGGGCGGGCACAATGCGGTTGGCTAAATTTCAAACTGGCATAGGACCTGTGTTTGTCATCATTTTTTGGCCTAATGTATTTTTATAATGATTCAATTTATTAGTTGATCTTCACTTTTTGATGAATTATTTACAAGTTGGCAAAAAGGAGTATTCAATAAAACAAGTTTGACAAGAAAGCTGAAGGCTAAATACACATTGCTGGTGAAATACTAGCTAGATATTGACCACTATGGATCATAAATAACTTTATTAATGCAAAGGAGCTTTAATTAAATAATTGAAAGAACAGGCCATTTCCTGCTTTCAGTTAAAACATTTTCTCCAAACAGCTGGAGAATTAAATCACACTGTGGCAAGGGTTCTCTTTGTAAACCTTTTTAGGTCAGGTCTGAAGAGTTGCAGTGAGAAGTGTGGTGGATCTGTCAGAGTTTTCTCCATGACTTTAATAAGATCTAGACGAGTCTTGTTTTCACTCAAAAGATGCGGTGCAGTGTGAGTCATGAGTCCTGTCATATGTTTGAGTAATTGCTCTGAACCGAGTGACTCCTCGACACATGTAACACTCACCCCACTCAGCTGCTGCTCGCATTTGCTTGTTTAAGACTAATGGCACCATTGAGTTCACTTCACGTGTGCACAAACAGTCAGCCTGTAGCCAAAAATATCTCGCTTTTTCAGATTAATTGCCACAGCAATCCCTATCTGTCCTTGCTTTCATTACTTTTGTTAATGCTCGCTATAAAACTAATCGATCAGTCTAGGTTTCCATTCTCACATGTCAGAAAGTACAAATCCGCTAAGGGATGGAGTTTATGATACATGGAAATATTCTTCATAAATGAACTAGGATTTGTCATATTCTAGGCTAATCTTTGTTTACAAGGAATGGAACTGGCGAGCTGAAGTAAACCTTTATGCAAGTACATTTCAAAAGATTAGTTTACCCAACTATGAAATTCTGCCATCATTCCATGTCATTCAAAGTGTAATGTATCATGTGTGACACACACACACACACACACAAAAAGTTGTTTAGCAAAATGTTCACGGTGTTCATTTTCTTGTAATCAAAGCAAATGGTGACCAGAGGCTTTCCAGCACTAAAAATGACTAAAGACCATGATAGGCCCATTTTATGGTGCTTTTAGCCATTTTTTGAGCTTGACAAGTGTTCCAAGTCTTCTGAAGCCATAAGTTAGCTTTGCGTGAGGAAAAGGCCACAAATTAATCATATTCATTCATTCATTCATAATGGCTTAAATTGCCATTTGTTCTACACTGTAAAAATGATTTTTGGAAATTACAAAGATTATTGTAATATGTTTTACAACTTACTTCAAAATATGTTTAATTCAATTACTTGCCATTTCTTTGTAATTATTTGTAAACTTTACTAGCAATTTCAGAGTGAAAATTGTTTAATAAATCCTACACCATTTTTTTTTGTGTGTATTAACATTTTTGCATTTGACTTTTATCTAAAGCAACTTGCATTGTTTTCAAGGTATATATTTTGTCATGCTTGTTTGACATGAATGCTAGTGTTCCTCACACAAAACTAAAAAATGTACTTTTATAGAACATATTGTCCTTTTTGGAGCTTGACAGGCCCTGTTCACCACTCACTTTCACTGTATTTGTGTTCTCAAGAAAAAAGAAACTCATATAGTGTAGAATGGCATCAGTATTAGTAAATGATACGTGTTTGAGTGAACTGTTTTTTTAACTGTAAAATGCTACTCTCACAGAAGAATTATCAAAGGGCAAACAGATCTCCTTGTATTATATATATATATACAGGTGCATCTCAATAAATTAGAATGTTTAGATGCACCTGTATATATATATATATATATATATATATATATATACTGTATATACACATGTTGACTATTAATGAAAACCTAAGTTTTTCTTTGGTGTGGGGAGCATGAAATATTATTTTATGACCAGAATATTCTGACATGTCTACATTCTTTATTTGCAAAGCCTCATAGCTTGGTTCCTATTCACTATGCTCCATTTAAATTTACTGGTAATGTGAACCAGCTTATGGGCAAGGTTAAACTTGGAAGCTGACCACAAAATCAAAGAGCCATGTTTGACCTTACATGGCCGTTTCAGTGGAAGATGTTTTCGGTTCATCATGTTTTGTTATGGAAAACAGTAAAGAGCTCAGATGGTGGTTGTAAATTTCTCACTGTGAGCACATACAATGTTGGCTCTACAAAAGCTGTCAGTCAAGCGAGAGGTCAAGAGGTAATGAAACTGATACTGTACTTAGTGAGTCTTTACATACTGTCATTACAATGGTGTTTGATGTTTAGGATTAGTAGCTAACTGTGGTTTAGTTAGGGTTACTAAAAGGAATGCTAAGATGCAGCTTTGCTCTCAGCTTAGCAAGAGAGCTCCACTATTTTCCTAACTGAACTGAGTTTGACAGCCCAGGGTGTGCCGGTATTAGAATTTCTGGCATAATTTATTAAAAAGCAACATTACCTCAGTGACTCATGAGTGGGAAAGGCTGTTGAGATTTTGGACTAGGCAAGAGTTCTGTTTTATCAATCACTGAACTTGTCAAAATTTTAGTGAAGAAACATGATCTGTTGAGCTTACCTACTTTTTTTTTTTTTCCAGTGAAGCCATTTCTTTGAACAAAGTTGAACTCTTGCATCAAAAAAACTCCCCAACCCTAACCATCATAACTGCTTTACAGTTACAGGGTTGTGGGTGGATTTTATTTTCATCAGTTTGTACAAGTTGGGAATGCACGATAGGTACCATAATGGTTATCAATACTAGTTATTGTTTTATTATTATTTTCTTTTGGATATGTAATAAGCTGATATTGAAGTTAATTCTTAATAACACGAGTCAAATTGTTAAACATAATCTTTAAAAATTTAAAATCTGTTTCTGTTATAATGTTGTGGTGCTTTATTTATTTTACACAAAATAAATGTCATCCACATTTAACAAAATTTAAATGTCATCTATACAGCTGTTATTGGCCAGAACATCAAAATAATTGTGCTTTTCTGTATTGGGCATTTTAATATCAATACATCCTTACTGCAATTATATATATAATAATAATTTTAAAATAATAATAATTAATATAATAATAATATATATTGTATCTTTACAATTTTACTTATTTCTATATTATATCTAGCAATTTTACTTATTTCTGTTCGTGTAGGAAAACTGAAATATCTTTTCTCGTAGTGACTCAGACCTTTGTCTACATCACAGAAGAGTAGTTTGTATATGTCTCTGAATTACACTGCATTGTGCTGCATGTTTATATTGAAGGCCCAAATTAAAGGAAAAATTTGTTTGCAATGGAGATCTTTGCGGAGTTCATACATTGATGTGCTGAGTACATTAATGAGGAAAAAAAATTAACTTAAATGATTTTAGCAAATGGCTGCAATATAACAAAGAGTGAAAAATTTAAGGGGGTCTGAATACTTTCCGTACCCACTGTAAATCTTTATGTCTCTAAATAGTGTAGGACAATCACTGGAGTCTTTTTCCAAGTCCATGATTAAATGAGCAGCCACTTGTCATTAACCCGTAGATCCGATCTTGTGATGAGTTTAATGGCACAAGCTTGTTTCTATGGGTCTCTGTCTCTGTGGTAGAAAATCGTCCAACCTGTAAGGCCAGCCTGCTTTTGCTTTTCTGTGCATATTGCACTCTTTTCCTTGCTTGCCATGCATGGAAGTTGCTCAGACTTGTCTATTGTAATTTATTATCGACTGACGTTTATGTAAACTACTTCTAAAAGGATGAAAGCAACCGAGACTGTGTGCATCCAGGTTGAGGTAGTAGGTTGTATGGTTTAGAATTTTGCCCTGGGAGTTAACTGTACAACCTTCTAGCTTTCCTTGGATCTCACAAGCCACCGATCAGCATAGTTACCAAAACTAAACTAAAAGAAAACTTTGAGACTTAGTCTGCTTTTATAAATATCTTAAGGCAAATGAAGTACTGTGATGTAATGCATTTTTATCTGGAATGAGTATTTGAATCATTTGAGTGTGTGTCTGAGATATGGACTTCTATCTATCCTTTCACTAGTATTGAATGGAATTAAAGATTCATGCGTAACCTTGCCAGTCATTGAGGATTATGTCTGTCAGAAGCAAAGCTGCAGCCAATCATTTCAATCACAGCTAAAATCGATAAAATATTCTGAAATGGAATGTTTTATCTCTTACAAATACTTTCAAAACCGAAACCTATTGTTAGCTTCCTTGATGTCGTCTTTTTCACAGTTCATTTCATGCATCCATCTTTGGTGAATGCTGCACTAGAATGAGACTCATATTTCGACTACAGGGTGAACAGAATTGATTCTGTATTTGTCTACATCTCAGTCCAGTTGTCTAAAAAACACAAGAAAGCAATTGACCTTCACTCATAATTTCAATGACAACCCAGCAAGTTTCCATGGGGGGATGTTTTTACTTATCTGTTCACCCTTTAGCTGTTTCATAAGCCCAACGGATTTTTCTCTGAAGCTCTAATATGAATTTTGCTTAGCTCTGCCGTACCTGACAGACAAGTGATAAAGCTTGCTTTTGCTTCATGTCCAGTAAATAACCATAATGTATATGTGGTGCGCTGAGGTGTCATCGATTTGTCTGGAGCTGGTCCTTTCGGTGCTGTCAGAGAGTCTCATGGATCAATGCCGGCTCGCCCTTTGACCCCTAAGAGAAATCAATAGCATTGAGCGCAAGGGGCATGGGCAGCATCGATAGAGTAGGCTGTCATTTGGTGTGACAAGACATGATAGTTATTAATGTTTGCACAATCTACACTGTCAGCCAGTACAGTCAATCTCAACTCAGAGAAATTTTACTAGACAGATTTTATGTTCTTGAAGATATTTTTAGCAGAGCAGAGAAGAAATCTTAGTAGAGTCCAGGATTGTGCACTATTTTGATTTGAATTGAGAATGCCTTTTAAATTTTAATTTAGGTAACAAACAGGGTACAGAATTGCAATTAGAATTTGAATTAAAGGAAATATATATATATAGAGAGAGAGAGAGAGAGAGAGAGAGAGAAATTCATATGACTAACTTTTAATATATATATATAGATAGATACACTTATGAATTGAAAGAGAGACAGTTCTTTAATTCTGAATATTGCACAATCCTGATATAGTGTTTAAAGAGCACATTAATTTTATGGTTTTGTAGGGCCACAGCAGAACCATAACACTCAACTGCACAATGACTAACAAGCTTTGTGAAGCTGGAAATGTATTCACTGCATCCTTAATGTCCAAAGGTGAAAGTGGGGGTCAGCAGTATCCAGACACTGAGGCAAAGGCTGTAATAGAGTTGATTGATTACAGGCACTAGTTTAGGGCCCGCATTGATTTCATTTGCTTTAAAAGTCCCTCGGCCCTGTAGAGTCTCCAGTGTCTGCAGTCTGGAGTCTATGCGGACTTGGACTTGAATTATGTGTTGCTGTAGAAATGGCTGTGTTCCTTGTGGTGCAGTGGAGATTATATACTGACATTCAGAGCGCTGCGCTCCTCCGAGGATGCCTGCATAGGGCAGGAGTGTTAATGAAATGGGGAATGAACTGAACCACAGGATATGCTGTTCTGCAAGTCATTATATCGTTACATGCACCCTCTCTGCCATTCTCAATGTTCGCACTATAATGTTAGACTTAATGATGAATTAGGCATAGACTTATCCATAACATGTTATCAGCAGTGGTGTAAATTATTGCTTAATAGTTAATTTCTCAAAGAATATGTCAGCGATTGACCCAGACCAACCGCAGAATAGTTTGTGCGAACGGTTTATTGCTCTCCTCAGTCAATTAAGGTTACCATCCCCTGAGCTGGGACGGGGTTGATGACTGTCAGGAAGATATCGAGTTCGTGAGGTCTTTCCTTGGATCTTCAGCTTCACTTTTCTGCCACCGGCCATTTGCCTTGTGCCTGAAGAGAAGCGGTCGCCTCACTCATGCGCCGCAGCCTCCTGCCACTGCGGGACAGGGTGATGGATGTCTCCCACAAGCCAATGGCATCGAACGCCGGGGCGGGAATAACCTGCGCCTTCCAGTCCGCCCCCGCCCCCCTCCTAAGACCAGTCTGCGTCTGCGTCTGATTCAGCACCCGGCTACTCTCTTCTTCACCTTCAAATCTGATTTCTTTTTCTCTTCTTCAGAGATGGATGGTGGCAGCGATGGCGTCTCGTTTGTTCGGAAAGCCAGAGGTAAATTGTGAACGCTGATAATAATCTACTCATTCCCAGGAGCATCACCTCGGTCCGCTCCCCCCTTCGTCTGGGACAGGGGCCAGAGGTGTGTGTTGGGGGGGGGGAGCCAGGAGAGGTGAGGGGAATAACATCACTCATGTTTTGGCTGGGGTGAGCGACTGAATTGCCACCACAGATGGGAGAGATTTCATTAAGCATACTGAATAGTGGTGGAAGAGGTAAAAGAGGGGGTAGGGTTCGCCGTTCGGATGTTTGCCACATCTGTATGTAGTTGCCAACTAGTCGTGCCTCCAAATAACTGACTGACAGCTTTGTCTTGAGGCAGTTTGGTGCATGCACCATAATTGCAATCGGGTTTGAGTGTCCGATGCAGCCTATTTGAAAGTATCGCTGGGGATTTTTCTGTCTTTTCTGTGCCTAAAGCTATTGTCTGATGTATCTAACTGCAATGCAAGGTCGTTTTGTCCTACCTGTGAAGTGGACAAGGCACCTTGAGTCTCTGCTGGCTGTCTGTGGGATTGCAAGTCTGTCATGACTCAGAGAAGACAACAAAGAGGAAGGACTGACCGTCTGGCTCTGAGATGGAGGTGGGGAGGGGATGTGTTTCCTCTCCACACACAAAGACTGCAGAGCAGAGGGCATTTGTCTATCGAAAGTCCAATCCGACAAAGAGGAAACAAGTCTCACAAGTTGTCATTGTTCCATTCTCCTTTTCTGTCCCATCAACCTATTGTTATTTTGCCTTCCATTACGTGCATATTTGCGCAAACGTCTTTGTATTTTACTTGCGACATTTCCCGGCTTGTGAGATTAATAATGGCAGGGAAAATTTCCCTCCAAATGTCTTTTCACAGTGATGCTGTAGGACACAAAGCAGACATGATGCAGCCAGACACAAACTTTTGGCAGTGTATGAGCTACTGAGTTCAGCTCTGATGAAAGAAAAGAGATAGGCTTAGCTGGTTATGGCTGCCCTTCTCTTGTTCCCTGAGACCCTAACTCGTGAGTTCTTCCTTCAAAATCACGGGTCAGGAGCTTGGGAGACAGGTGGAGGGCTTTAGCACCTCTCCAAAAAATCCTCTCTCACAAAGTCAAACGAGCTTGTGCAACAGTCTGTTTGTCTACTTGGCACATATTAATCATATTGTGTTATATATATGGGCTTTTCACACTGCGCTTAACCCTGGGTGAGCCTTTAAATCCCAGGTTAACGCCACTTTTAACCCTGGGTGAAGTGTTTCACACTTCTATTTTTAAAAGAGAGTTTGCACGGCTGTTAACCCTGGGTTAGAGCAGGTTTAACCAAGGATTTTGTGATGCTAACCCTCTAATTGTTGTGCCAAAAAAGTATACTATGTAAAACAATGCAGTGCTAAAAATGTATTGATATTTATCACCAATCATAAATTGCTGCACTGCTTACCTCATTAAATATTCATGAGCTTTAAAGAGTCACATAAACTTTCACACACTGTGTTGTTTTAGCATCTGAGGGGGAAAAAATGTATACTGTTGTACTACAAATGATTGTACATTCTTGTAGTTTAAATAATTTTAAAAGGTTTCATAACGTTTTATGTGGCATTTCCTAATGACTAAATGCATTTCCACAGATGAACATAGGTTCAAGGTTCCACAGGTTCACGTACTGCCTTTGTCACAAATT
This sequence comes from Sinocyclocheilus rhinocerous, assembly GCF_001515625.1. Lineage (NCBI taxonomy): Eukaryota > Metazoa > Chordata > Actinopteri > Cypriniformes > Cyprinidae > Sinocyclocheilus > Sinocyclocheilus rhinocerous. Next base: position 1,430,837 of record NW_015625590.1, on the reverse strand, counting down.
ATTGTTTTGATTTTGCAAATTTGAATGGTAACCTTTAGTTTCCAAATATACTTTGTGAAATCTTAAACTAGGAACAGTCTGAAACATAAAACAAGTGAGCCTGGGATTACATTAACCCAGTGTTTGGAAATGACAAGTGTGAATAGCCCACAGGCAATTTCTGTAACTTGACGTAACATTTCTCACACTTTAATCATCTTGAGGCATAACCGGTTTGTAAATTGGGAAATACCACACATCTGGCAGCTAAGGTGTCTGATTAGGTGGTTTTCCATCTAAAAAGTGCTCAGATGAGAGCATAAATTTATTACAATATAGTAAATGTCTAATTAAATGCAGTCAAATGTACATGTTCCTTATATGTAGTTTCGGTAAAACGAGATGTATTTTGTGGCTCTTTCACAAGCACAGCTAATGCATTAAAAGGTGTATCAAAAGGAGAATTTACTGGGAATTTAATATGTAGGTAATGCATTTGGTTTGCTTCCTGCTGGGCATATGGTTACTATTACAGTATATTGGCAGAGACAGAGATTGTCGAGTGTAGGGAGGGCAAATTCTGTTTTCAATAATTTTCGAAGAAGTTCTCTGGCAGATTAATTAAAAGCAGATTGGCTCCTTTATGGAATTATCATGGAGGCAAGATGTGCAATGGAAATAAAAGGTGGAAAAGGTCAGTATATTCCATTACTGTCCATGTGATGTCTGTGAACAATGAAGGAGGATTAGGAATGTATTTTTTTATCTAAGGAGCAGGCGGGATTTATTACCGTCACTCAAATATTTTACTCGTCTATAGAGTTTCCAATCAGACTCCAGTTCTGAGGATAATTGCTTTGCTTTCAATATGTCATTGCTGGGTTTATGACAGCTGTAAGCGAGTCTTCAAACCATTTATGGATTAATAGCATAATTCTGCAGACAGTTCAAATGGCATTCGGTATGCTTGCCCGCTTGCTTCATATTGAATTCATATTAATAATTCTCTATTCCAGTACCTGGTTTTCCATTTGCATTAGCCCACATTTATTGTGGATGTGTAATTATGAAGCCACTGGGTGAGTAAGGTTTTGCTGTTAATAAGACAGAAAAAGATATATATATATATATATATATATATACAGTAAGTATTGTATTTGATTACATCATTTTGATCGACTCTTGCTCCATTTTTGTAAAAAAAAATGTTTAAATCCCTGACTCTCTAGAATGAGTTAGAGAAGAATAGAGGAGCATCTAAAAAATGCAACCTCAACAAAACTGATTGTCCTCTGACGCTAACCATCTAATTACGTACTGTATAGCTTATATATATTTATTAAACTCCACTCCAAACCGTGGCAGTTTTCCAGCTAATAGGTGCTTGCTCCACAGAGCCCCCAGCAACAGTAGCGAGATAGTCATCCACCATGAATACAAAACAGTCAGGCATGGCACAGTAAGCCCAAAGCCACTAGACTCAGAGCATGCCCACTAAAAACCAGCCACTGTGTGCCAGTCAAATAAGACATTGGAAAGAGGACTTAACTTTGGAGTTGTGTACCTTTGGGATTCTATTCAGAGGTATAGTGAGGGTTTCAAAGTGGGAAACATCCAACTTGATGGTTTACAGCTTGCTGGATATTGGTAATGAGATGGTGAGTGATTTATGAAACTGTGGAGTAGGCTCTTTTCTATGTACTGTGAAAATTACAAATTAAATTGTGGAAGAAATTGGCAGTAAATCATGAGGCTTGTTGAACCTTTTTCTTGGGAAATCACAATCTGATTTATTTGGAATTATAAATTGAATAAAAGATCTTGATTGTGGACTTTCACAGTGATTTACCACCAAGAGCAGTAACAGTATGAGTCATGAATTGCGGGTAATTTCTATAGTGCAGAGCTGGCACGATTTCTACCCAATTTAAGTGATGCATTAAATATGTACTCCCATTGAGGTCAAGGAAGGTCTCAAAGTGAATTTCTTGACAGATTTTGCAAGAACGATTCCTAAGGTCGAAGCTATTGTCTCCATTTACTAAATGAGAGTCAAATAAGGACACAACAGCTGCTTTGGTAGCAGCTCTTTTCTATCTGCCTTTTTCTCTTTCTCTTCTATTCTATCACACACACACACACACACACACACACACACATGTATTTGCAAGCACACACTCTGATCAGAGTTGGTTGATGTCTGGGTTTTTCAGACACTGCGGCAGGCGTCCAAGACAGTCACCTGAAAACACACTCCATCTTTGTGAGCACTGCCGCCATTGCTTTCACCCTCCATTTCAATACGCCGCATATAGATGATAACATTTTCATTTCATTTTCACATTTCAATTTCTTGCACAACTGTAATAATCTCTTGAAAATGTGCTGTTGCAAGTCAAATCAATATTTTATGATCTTTTTTGCCTAATTTTAACCATGCGCTGTCAAACAGCCATTAGCGCCTGTGAGTTTCACTTTAATGTCGCCATTTAGATCTAGTCTGTAACTGATGCAAATGAAATTCTGGCTCCAAATCTCCCATTGTCCCTCTTCAACTCTGTTCCATCTCCTTGGCGCCCTCTACTTTGCTTTGTAGGTGTTGCCATGACAACCCAATCCCTGTGTACCCTATTTCATTTCGCAACCGACAATGAGGTACACTGTGGCAGTATTTGTATCGGCACCACCAAGGTCACTTTCTCTCAGCAGTCTGTCTCCCAAAGGTGGCAACTAGGGATGTAACGATTAATCGCGAGCTGGTTAAAAATCGATTAAAATGTGACGATTCAAATCGGTTGAGATGGTAAACAAATCACGATTCAATTAGGGGTAGGAGTTTATATGAATGTATGTCTGAGGGGAACTTACTGTCTTTAGAAAAGTTTAGATGGTATTTTTTCTTTTCATCTTGCCTCTGTTTAATGCATATTAAAGTTCATAAGTGCAGGCTGCTTTGATTACAGCGGAAACCAAGGAAACGCTTTAAGCGCCACCTGCTGGCAGAGAGTGAATCTGCGTCTCATTCAGCTCTGCTGTTTCTGTTTCATGCAGATATTTTTTTGTATAGTTTCACAAAACTGAACTCAAACCATTCTGTTTTTGCTTCAAATTT